>NW_026915797.1:0-80846 GCF_034315485.1 Pezoporus occidentalis | reverse complement strand
TGCTGCAGAGCCCCGGCTGGCAGAGGACGGGGGGGGGGGCCCTGGTGAGAAGAGCAGGGGCTGTGTCGTCGTGTCCCCCCCCCCCCCCCTCAGACCCGTCCCCAGCACCTGCAGCCACCTCAGGGTCCTGCTTGGTCCTGAGGCTGCTCCAAAAGCCCCTGGGGGGGTCAGAGCACTACCCCCCCCCCCATGGCATTGAATGGGACCATAGGCTCGGGGGGGGGGGGGGGGATGTCTGTGCTCCCTGAACCAGCCGTGATGTTCCTCTGGGATGTCCTGGGGTGCTGAGGTGGCTCCAGACCCCCCCCTTGGCAGCAGCGGTGATGGCTGCTCCGGGCACTGCCTTGAAGGGCTTGGGAGAGCCAAGCTCTGCTCCTGGTTTTGCCCCGCTCCTCTGGCATGACCTTGGGAGGTGAAATCAATCCCATCAGCTCCGTGTGCAGCGGGAATAGAGACAGCTTCCCAGCGGGAAAAGTGGCTCTGGAGAAAGGAGCGGGTTCCTGGGAGGTCACCGTGAGCTGACCCGGGTGCTCCCTGGGTCTGCAGGGCAAGGGGCAGGGAAGGGAGCTCCCGTTCCTGTCCTCGGGATCAGGCTTGAGCCCCAAGCACCCTGTGAGGGTGAGAAGCATGAAGAAGAGATTGAACCGGGGATGAAGAGAGGCAAGTGAGGATGAAGAGATCCAAGCAAGGATGGAAGAGATCCAGCTGAGGATGGAGAGAGCCAAGCGAGGATGGAGAGAGCCATGTGAGGATGGAGAGATCCAGCTGAGGAGGGAGAGATCCAGCTGAGGAGGGAGAGATCCAGCTGAGGAGGGAGAGATCCAAGAAAGGAGGGAGAGATCCAAATGAGAATGGAGAGATCAAACTGAGGATGAAGAGATCCAGCTGAGGATGAGGAGATCCATCTGAGCATGAGGAGATCCAGCCAAGGAGGAAGAGATCCAGCTGAGGAGGAAGAGATCCAGCTGAGGATGGAGAGATCCATCTGAGGAGGAAGAGATCCAGCTGACGATGAGGAGATCCATGTGAGGATGGAGAGATCCAGCTGAGGAGGAAGAGATCCAGCTGAGGATGAAGAGATCCAGCTGAGGATGGAGAGAGCCAAGCGAGGATGAAGAGATCCAGCTGAGGATGGAGAGATCCAGCTGAGGATGAGGAGATCCATCTGAGGATGAAGAGATCCAGCCGAGGAGGAAGAGATCCAGCCGAGGAGGAAGAGATCCAGCTGAGGATGGAGAGATCCAGCTGAGGATGGAGAGATCCAGCCGAGGAGGAAGAGATCCAGCCGAGGATGGAGAGATCCAGCCGAGGATGGAGAGATCCAGCCGAGGATGGAGAGATCCAGCTGAGGATGGAGAGATCCAGCTGAGGATGGAGAGATCCAGCTGAGGAGGAAGAGATCCAGCTGAGGATGGAGAGATCCATCTGAGGAGGAAGAGATCCAGCTGAGGATGGAGAGAGCTAAGCGAGGATGGAGAGAGCCAAGCGATGGTGGAGAGATCCAGCTGAGGATGGAGAGATCCAACTGAGGATGAAGAGATCAAACTGAGGATGAGGAGATCCATCTGAGGATGGAGAGATCTGTTTGTGGATGAAGAGATCCAGCTGAGGAGGAAGAGATCCATCTGAGGATGGAGAGATCCAGCTGAGGATGGAGAGATCCAACTGAGGATGAAGAGATCAAACTGAGGATGAGGAGATCCAGCCGAGGATGTAGAGATCCAACTGAAGATGAAGAGATCCAACTGAGCATGAGGCGATCCAGCCGAGGTGGAAGAGATCCATCTGAGGAGGAAGAGATCCAGCCGAGGATGAAGAGATCCAGCTGAGGATGAAGAGATCCAGCTGAGGATGAAGAGATCCATCTGAGGAGGAAGAGATCCAACTGAGAATGAAGAGATCCAGGTGAAGATGGAGAGATCCATCTGAGGAGGGAGAGATCCAACTGAGGATGAAGAGATCCAACTGAGGAGGAGGCGATCCAGCCAATGTGGAAGAGATCCATCTGAGGAGGAAGAGATCCAGGTGAGGATGAAGAGATCCAGGTGAGGATGAAGAGATCCAGGTGAGGATGGAGAGATCCATCTGAGGAGGAAGAGATCCAGCTGAGGATGAAGAGATCCAGGTGAGGATGGAGAGAGCCAAGCGAGGATGGATAGATCCAGGTGAGGATGAAGAGATCCAGGTGAGGATGAAGAGATCCAGGTGAGGATGGAGAGATCCAGCTGAGGATGGAGAGAGCCAAGCGAGGATGGATAGATCCAGCTGAGGATGAAGAGATCCAGCTGAGGATGGAGAGATCCAGCTGAGGAGGAAGAGATCCATCTGAGGATGAAGAGATTCAACTGAGGATGAAGAGATCCAGCCGAGGATGGAGAGATCCAGCCGAGGAGGAAGAGATCCAGCCGAGGAGGAAGAGATCCAGCCGAGGAGGAAGAGATCCAGCCGAGGAGGAAGAGATCCAGGTGAGGATGGAGAGATCCAGCTGAGGATGGAGAGATCCAAGCAAGGATGAAGAGATCCATCTGAGGATGGAGAGATCCAACTGAGGAGGAAGAGATCCATGTGAGGATGGAGAGATCCATCTGAGGAGGAAGAGATCCAGCTGAGGATGGAGAGATCCAACTGAGGATGAAGACATCCAGCCGAGGATGGACAAATCCAGCTGAGGAGGAAGAGATCCAGCCGAGGAGAAAGAGATCCAGCCTAGGATGGAGAGATCCAGCCTAGGATGGACATATCCAGCCTAGAAGGAAGAGATCCAGCCGAGGATGAAGAGATCCAGCTGAGGAGGAAGAGATCCAGCTGAGGAGGAAGAGATCCAGCTGAGGAGGAAGAGATCCAGCTGAGGATGGAGAGATCCAGCTGAGGATGGAGAGATCCAGCTGAGGATGAAGAGATCCAGCTGAGGATGGAGAGATCCAAGCGAGGATGAAGAGATCCAAGCAAGGATGAAGAGATCCATCTGAGGATGGAGAGATCCATCTGGGGATGGAGAGATCCCGCCAAGGATGGACAAATCCAGCTGAGGAGGAAGAGATCCATCTGAGGAGGAAGAGATTCATCTGAGGAGGGAGAGATCCAGCTGAGAATGAAGAGATCCAGCTGAGAATGAAGAGATCCAGCTGAGGATGGAGAGATCCAGCTGAGGATGGCGAGATCCAGCTGAGGATGAAGAGATCCAAGCGAGGAGGAAGAGATCCATCTGAGGATGAAGAGATCCATCTGAGGATGAAGAGATCCAAGCAAGGATGAAGAGATCCAAGCGAGGATTAAGAGATCCAGCAGAGAATGGAGAGTTCCAGCCAAGAATTAAGAGATCCATGTGAGAATCCAGAGATCCAAGTGAGGATGGAGAGATCCAGCCAAGGATGGAGATATCCAAGCAAGGATGAAGAGATCCAGCTGAGGATGGAGAGAACCGATTGAGGATGGAGAGATTCAGCCAAGGATGGAGATATCCAAGCGAGGATGAAGAGATCCAGCTGAGGATGGAGAGAACCGATTGAGGATGGAGAGATCCAACTGAGGATGGAGAGATCCAACTGAGGATGGAGAGATCCAACTGAGGAGGAAGAGATCCAAGCAAGGATGGAGAGATCCAGCTGAGGATGAAGAGAACCAATTGAGGATGAAGAGATCCAGCTGAGGATGGAGAGATCCAAGTGAGGATGGACCCATCCAGGACCATGGCCACCCATCCAGGACCATGGCCACCCCTCCAGGACCATGGCCACCCCTCCAGGACCATGGCCACCCCTCCAGGACCATGGCCACCCCTCCAGGACCATGGCCACCCATCGAGGACCGTGGCCTCACATCCAGGACCCTGGCCTCCCATCCAGAACCATGGCCACCCATCCAGGACCGTGGCCTCACATCCAGGACCGTGGCCACCCATCCAGGACCATGGCCACCCATCGAGGACCGTGGCCACCCATCCAGGACCGTGGCCACCCATCCAGGACCGTGGCCTCACATCCAGGACCATGGCCACCCATCCAGGACCATGGCCACCCATCCAGGACCGTGGCCGCACATCCAGGACCGTGGTCACCCATCCAGGACCGTGGCCACCCATCCAGGACCGTGGCCACCCATCCAGGACCGTGGCCACCCATCCAGGACCATGGCCACCCATCCAGGACCATGGCCACCCATCCAGGACCATGGCCACCCATCCAGGACCGTGGCCGCACATCCAGGACCGTGGCCACCCATCCAGGACCGTGGCCACCCATCCAGGACCATGGCCACCCATCCAGGACCATGGCCACCCATCCAGGACCATGGCCACCCATCCAGGACCATGGCCTCACATCCAGGACCATGGCCACCCATCCAGGACCATGGCCTCCCATCCAGGACCGTGGCCACCCATCCAGAACCATGGCCACCCATCCAGGACCATGGCCACCCATCCAGGACCATGGCCACCCATCCAGGACCATGGCCACCCATCCAGGACCATGGCCACCCATCCAGGACCGTGGCCTCACATCCAGGACCCTGGCCTCCCATCCAGAACCATGGCCACCCATCCAGGACCATGGCCACCCATCCAGGACCGTGGCCTCCCATCCAGAACCATGGCCACCCATCCAGGACCATGGCCACCCATCCAGGACCGTGGCCACCCATCCAGAACCATGGCCACCCATCCAGGACCGTGGCCACCCATCCAGAACCATGGCCACCCATCCAGGACCATGGCCACCCATCCAGGACCGTGGCCACCCATCCAGAACCATGGCCACCCATCCAGGACCGTGGCCACCCATCCAGAACCATGGCCACCCATCCAGGACCGTGGCCACCCATCCCAGCTCACCGTGACCCTGTGCTTTCCTTTGTCACCTTCATTATCAGCCCCAGGTGGCTGCCTTTCCCACTGGCACTGGAGGAGGAGCTGGGCCTTTCGAAGGAGTTTTCCTGGAGTCTCCTTCGGGATTCAGCTGCCCCAGCTCCTCGGTGCTGTGATGGAGCAGCCAGTGCGGATGCTGCCAGCTCCCCCTGCAGCTCCAGCCTTCAGGAATCCTGGAGCTGGCTGCAAGGCTGTGCTGAGTGAGGCTCAGCTCCAGCTCACTGCTGGCCTGTGCCAGGGGTGGCATCTCCTCAGTCTCCCCCTGGGTGAACGCAGGAAGGCTGGAAAGCGACACTGTTTTGAAGGCTCTTTAAGGGGGAAGCTGGTTTGGGAGGGACAACAACGCACCTTGCAAACAGCTTGGGGGCACTGGGGTCCAGGTGTCCCCCCCCCCCACTGAGACACCTGGGGATGTGCTTGGGAAAGCAATCCATCATTTCCAGCCTGGATCTTTCCACTCTGAGCATGGTGGAAAGTCGGAGCTGCGGCGAGGGATGCTCGGGCTCTGCTGTTACCATAAAGCTTCATTTCCAAGGAAATGACCTGGATCTGTCCCCTTCGCATCAGTGATGGCTTTGCTGGGAGGTCTTGGGGTGCTGGTACCACTGCGGGCAATTCCCAATGGCTGGAGCAGCTCTGCTCTGGAGCCAGGCAGAGAGAGCTGGGCTGGGGCAGCCTGGAGAAGAGAAGGCTCCTGAAGGGGAGACCTTAGAGCAGCTCCAGTGCCGAAGGGAACCTGGAGAGGGGCTTGGGCCAAGGGCCTCATCCTGGGATCGGGATGTCCGTCCATAGGGATTAATCCAGGTTAATGCCAGTGGGCAAGCAGCGAGCTGGAGCCGTGGCCAAAGCATCTTCGGCGCCGCGCAGCATCAACCGAAACCTCTGTGGGCTGCTCACCTGTGGCAAGTTGGTTCCAACTTAGATTTCCACCCACTTGGGATCCAAGTGGCTCCATCTCTGACTCATCACCGCTCCTAATTAACACAGCAATTATATTCACAGGGAGACTTGGAGCATCTGAAGTTATCCCCCCCCCCTTCTCTTTGCTTTTTCCTGTAATATTATTATTATTATTATTAGTTTGTGCATTTCACTTCCTCGCCACCATCTGCTCGAGCTGCTGTCTCCCTGCGCCTGCTCCCAACACCACCAGCTGGGCGCATCACTTGTCCCATTAATTGCAAGCTCAAACCCAGAAGGACCAAGTGCAAAGAAGCGAAATGAAAGGGTGCGGGAGGAGCAGCCCACTCGCACCCAGCAGCACCAGGCTCTGCTCAGTGGAGTGCATGGAACAGAGGGAAAACTCCTTCTCTCTCTTCTTCTCTTTGCTCCACACTTGGATGCAGGGGGGCATCCATCTCTCTCCCGTGGGGCAGGCCTGGGCAGCTCCACACTTGGATGCAGGAGGATGGCCCAGGTTGGAGCAGGGCTTTGCTGTTCTCTTCAGCCTCGCGGTTGTGCTAGAAGAGACCTGAGGGAGGCTCCTGGACTTGGCATGGTGGGGATGGAGAGCAGGGGCTCTGGTGCTGGCAGCACCATTCAGGCCCCAAGCTCCCAGTGTGTGCATTAACTTGGGTACCACGTGTGTTTGGGGCAGCTCCTGGCTTGCCTTGAGTCACCTTTTCCCAGCGGTGAGGATCAAGAAGCAGGGATCAGGTTGGGAGGATGGGGCTGCCCTTGGGTTGTCCGGTTGCTCCTCACTGCAGAGCTGGGCACAGAGACAGCTCCTGGCTTTCTCTCCCTAGAGCCCGAGCCCGTGGCACCACAGCCCAGCAGGACCCAGGGGCCAGCCCCATCTCCTGCCTGGAGCATCCCTTCAGCCCCGAGCAAACAGTGAGTGAGTACCCGGGGCTGCCTCCGTCATCCCATGGGATTGTGGCTCCAGGCTCTGCTCTCTGGGGTGGGTTTGGATGTGCCCTGGCTCTGCAGGAAGGGGCTCCCCAGAGACCATCCCTTCCCTTTCAGCTGCTTTCACTGTGCCCTTGCTGCCAGTTTGGGATCCCAGCTGGGGCTCAGCTCCCGCTGTGACCGCTATGGGACAGGCGCTGGGGAGCTGGGGAGGGTCCCTAGGGCAGGGAGGGGATGGGGTGAGAGGTGGAAGCTTTCCCACCTCTCCCAGGCTCAGGTGTAGGAAAAAGCTGCTACAAGACACCGGGATGGGGGGAGTCCTTGTTAGCAAAGCCCCTGGGGCTGCTCTGCTTGTGCTGGGCCCCAGTGGGCAGCGAGGTTTGGTGATGCAGAGGGGAGATCAACCTGGAGCAATCGCATCACCCCCATGGGGCGGCATCAGCCCCACTGTGCCCCAGCTGCCCTCCCTTGGCCGGGGTCTCTACACAGAGCTCGGGAAGCTCTTCTGGAGCCTTCGCCTTCCCTTGCTCCCTGCAGTGGGAGCCGGTGGGGCTGCTTTGCCTGCGCTGGCTGCCGGGGCAGGGATCCCTTGCTCTGCCTTCCTCACCTGAGCTGCTGGGGGCTCATCAGCTTTTCATGGGCAGCAGCCTGGCTCTGGCTCTGCTGCACTGGAGTGGATGGTGCAGAGCCCTGCGCCTGTGGTTCCAGAGGAGAATTCGGCTCCTCATTCAATGGAGGCTCCTTTGGACCCAGAGGACCCGAGTACCTCTGGTTACTAAGGGCACACAAACGCCAGCTCCGGCGCAGGATGCGCTCGGCGGCCCCAGCAGGAGCCTGGTGGCTTCTGAGACCCCCACAAATGATAAAGGGTTTGTACAACGGTGCTGGGATGTCTCCTGGGTCCTGGAAGTGCCTCACGGGCTGATGTGGCAGAGCGGAGAGACAGGGGCTGCCTGCACCACGTTCCCTGTCAGGGGTGAAACCCCATGGATGGGGTGCACTGACACCAGTCCGGGGCTCAATTCCCTTGTGGATGAGCTGTGAGCTTGAGCCCAGAACCCCCCCAGTGTGGGGCTGCACCCCCAGAGCGGGAGCAGCAGCTCCGGGAGGGGATCCTGCCCCTCTGCTGCGGGAAGGGGAGACCTGAGAGCAGCTCCAGTGCCTGAAGGGGCTGCAGGGAACCTGGAGAGGGGCTTGGGACAAGGGATGGAGGGACAGGCCAAGGGGAATGGCTTGAACCTGCCAGAGGGGAGACTGAGATGAGCTCTGGGGCAGAAGCTCTTCCCTGTGAGGGTGCTGAGGCGCTGGCACAGGGTGCCCAGAGAAGCTGTGGCTGCCCCATCCCTGGCAGTGCTCAAGGCCAGGTTGGACACAGGGGCTCGGAGCACCCTGCTCCGGTGGAAGGAGTCCCTGGAGCTGGATTGGAGCTGGAGGAGCTTTAAGGTCCCTTCCAACCCAAACCATTCCATGGCTCCATGATCCTATGGGAGGGGAGCGCTCAGCTCTGGTCACTCCCACCAGCATCACCGTGCCCCAGGCTCAGCAGCAGGTACACAGACAATGAGGCCTTGGCCCATGCGTGGAGCAAGTCGAGGTCATCGGGGCTGGTTAAATACATCCCGAGACTTCCCCCATCAAACGTTCAGGAGCCTCTTACAAAGGCACCTGTGCTCCTGCAGGGCAGCGTGGGGACCATCCGGGAGCCGAGGAGTTCATGGAGGGCATGGGAAGAGGGCGAGCTGCCTTCCAACAAGTGGGCTGCCCCATCGATTTAGGTCCCCTTAGGAAGGAGCAGATTGACCCTCCTGCTGCTTGCAAACAGCAGCAGGGCTTGGGTGATGCCCGAGCCTTTGGGTACCTGGCCTGGGCTTCAGACAGGAGGAAGGGCAGGGTGGTTTGTGCCTGGAGCTTTGAGGGATTCCCAAGGGAAGAGCAGGAATTGGACCTCATCTCCAAAGGGGGAAAGGCTCCACCCTTGGAGTAACCCTTCCCTGCTTGTACGTGTGATGCTCACCCCGTAAACGGTGCTGCCCCCCGAGCTCATTGCCAAGGGGATGGGAGGTGCTGAGAGGTACCCGAGGCACCGGAGCCTCGCTGGGCAGGACACGAGCGAGCTCAGGGGCAGAGCTGGGTGCTGGAGGCAGAGAGGAGGTGGTGGCAGGGTCCAGGTTTGCTCTGCGCCCAGGCTCCAGGCACTGTGTGACCCTGCCCCTGCCCTGTCTTCCCCTTGCAGCATGAGGAAGGTCTGAGCCCTCTCCCACCGTTCCTGGGGCACCATGGACACCGAAGCTGTGCAGCCGCAGGAGGCTTTGCTGACAGTCAACGAGCAGGTACGGGCCTGTCCAGAGCAGCTCCAGCCCCTCTGCACCCCTCCACAGCCGTGGGGACCGTGGGGAGGGGAGGTGGGGTTTGGAGCCCCACTGCGTGCCCTGGCACGGGGTGAAAACCATCTTGCTCCTGCCCCATGCTCGCAACCACCCCGTTTGCCCCCAGACTGGGAAGGGGAAGGAGCTGGAGGAGCTTTAAGGTCCCTTCCAACACAAACCACGCTGGGATTGTACGATGCAGGGGGTTCACCCGACCCACGGCCAGACCTATGGGGCTGTGGACCAGCACTGGCTCCAGTGCTGCAGATAGGGGGCTGCTGGGGGTGCTGCAGCCGTGTTCTCCCTGTGGAGAACGTCACCTGCTGCTGCCCATGGGGCTGGGGTGGTCACTAAAGCAGGAGGGGCTGTGACCCCCCCCATCCACCCCTCAGTGTGCCTCTGCTTGGTTTGGGTTAAGGACCACCCTAAGGCACATCTCATGGGGTGGTAGGAGCCCCTCCCCTGGGGCCCTGGGGGCAGCTCTGTGGGGTGCAGCCCCTGGCACTGATGGGCACTGTGGGGCTGTCCCGCAGGTCATTGTCATGTCCAGCCACGAAACCATCCGCGTGCTGGAGGTCGGCGTGGACGCCCCGCTCCCGGCCGAGGAGGACCCGAAAGCCTTGGAGGTGCCTCCAGGGGAGGTAGCGCGGGGCTCCCCGGGAGAGAGCAGCCCCCCGGGCGCTGAGGACGTCCCAGGCAGCACCCAGAGCTCCTGCGGCGGGGAGGCAGCCGGTAAGAGACCGGCGGCACCCTCCCCTCCCTGCCTCATCCCTGCCCCTCCATCCCTGCGGGGGAAGCTGGGCTCCGGAGCGCTGGGTTGGAGCGGGGAGGGTGAGCTGTGCCTGGGGGTGCAGGCTCCGCAGAGCATCCCTGTGCCCGGCCGGGAGAGGAGTGAGCAAAGCCAGGTCCTCCTCCGGGCGCATCCCGCCTGGAACGCGGGCTTCCGACAGGGAGGACATCCCTAGGGATGCTCTGCTGGGAGCTCAGCTTTCCCTAAGGCCCTGGAGTTCGGGTGTCCTCTGCCCCTCACCCTGTGCTGCAGGCGCTTCCCTTCTCACATGGGAATGCAGCGGGAAACAAGCCACTGGGGGAGATCCTGCTTCATTCCTCACTGCTTTTTGACCAGCGCCCCGAGCCTCCCATGGGATCCATCCCGAATCCACCTGCCAGCCCCGCTGCCCTGCCCCTCTCCTGCCACTCTGGTGCTTTATTTATTAAAGGGGCTTTGCTCTGGTTTCTGTGGGTTCTGCTGGATGAAACTGCAGGAAAAGGGTGGTTTTCTTTACACCAAAATGGGATTAAGTGCATTTTATACTTGGGAGTTGCCATTATTAGAAGCCGAGCAGCATAAATACAAGGGGTTGCTCCAACCCCAAGTCTTTCACAAGTAATAACCAGGGGTTAGGAGCAAGGGCTCCCCTCACTGGGATGGTCGCAATGATTCTGTGATCTTTGGGTGCAGGGCTGAAGACACCCAATGAAGCTCAGCCCATGGGGCCCCCCTCTGCAGGGTGCTGGGGGGTGACCTCGGTCCCTTCCCTTTCCAGCTCCCCCTGAGCAGGTCAGGAGCTGGCACTGCTTTAACTGCTGCTGATTTTGCCCATAAGAAGCCCCTAAATGCCTTTGCTCTGCAGAGGAAGGTCCGTCCACCTTGGGGTGCTCTCACACGAGACACCCACAGGAGGGTGTTTGTTCCCTGGGGATGTGTAATTTGGGTGTCCCCCTCTCCCACTTTGTGCAGATGAGGATTGCAGATGCTATTGCTCCAGCAGCAGCACCTCTCCTGTGAGGGCTGGAGCAGCTCTGCTCTGAGAGAGCTGGGCTGGGGCAGCCTGGACAAGAGAAGGGGAGACCTGAGAGCAGCTCCAGTGCCTGAAGGGGCTGCAGGAAACCTGGAGAGGGGCTTGGGACAAGGGCTGGAGGGACAGGCCAAGGGGAATGGCTTGAACCTGCCCGAGGGGAGACTGAGATGAGCTCTGGGGCAGAAGCTCTTCCCTGTGAGGGTGCTGAGGCGCTGGCACAGGGTGCCCAGAGGAGCTGTGGCTGCCCCATCCCTGGCAGTGTTCAAGGCCAGGTTGGACACAGGGGCTTGGAGCACCCTGCTCCAGTGGAAGGGGTCCCTGCCCATGGCAGGGGCTGGGGCTGGGGCTGGAGGAGCTTTAGGGTCCCTTCCCACCCATCCCATTCCCTGGTTCTCTGCTATGATTCCTCTCTCCAACCCATCTCCTCTGCCCTCCCCCAGGCAAAGCCAAGCCGGCGGCCGGAGCATCCCCCAGCACCGTCCCCTCCGCTGGCACATTGAGCCACGGCACGAGCCAGCAGCCGCAGCCGCTGGCCCCGCTGGCCCCACAGGTAACTACCCCCCAGCACGGAGCGGGGCGGGCGAGGGGGGACAGGGCTGGGCTGGGCTGGGCTGGAGGCGGTGGCGGGGGACGGGGACAAGGTGGGGACCCCCGGGGTGGCGTCCGCTGGCTGTAGGGGACCCCGAGGGCAGAGACGTCCGCTCGTGGCGCGGGGTGTAGGAGCTACACCTCGAACCAAGGCGATCCCTCCACCGGGCGCCCTCGCCTCGAGGTGCTGCCAGAGCCGCGTCGGGGGGGGGGGGGGTTTGGGAGGGGGAGATCCCCCCTCAGCCGTCTCCCCACGGAGATGGGGGCTCGGCAGAGCTGGGCACCCAGCTGCTGCCGTGGGAGGGACCCCCCTGTACAAAGACTTTAATGCTCCGCTGATGCTGTCTGCAGTGGCGTTGATTTCTGTTCTTTTTGAAATCTTGTTTGCTTTTGCAGGTCTTGACTCAGGAAAACTTAGCAACAGTTGTGACAGGAGTAATGGTTCCAGCAGGGACAGTTACTCAACCTCTTCTTATCCCCATCAGTATTGCAGGTCAAGTGGCAGGTCAGCAGGGGCTGGCTGTGTGGACATTTCCTACAGCAACGGTCGCTGCCCTCCCCGGATTGACGGCTGCTTCTCCTACAGGGGGAATTTTCAAAGCACCCATAGCCAATCTGCAAGGTAACCGCTGCTCTTCTGCCCTGCAGCTCCTCGTCTGCCGCCCCCCCCAGCCCATCCTCTCCAGGACGGGGCTGGTGTTGGCTGCTGGGGGCTTGTTTGCAGCTCCCCAAAGCAAAAGCTGGCCGAGTGTGGGAGAAGGGATGGGGAGGATGCGGATGGCAGCACGCACACAGGGATGGGACGAGAGGGTGGGATGAGAGGTCCAGGTTAGGCCTGGGGCTCTGGCACCTCGCTGCAGCAGCTGAGGGTCTGCAAGGGGGGAGACCCACGGGCGTGAGAGCAGGCGGAGCGAGGGCCTTGTGCCCTTCCCTGAAGGGAATCGTCTCCTCTTGAGCTCCCAGCAGGGAAGGAGCCAGTCCCAGGGCTGGTTTGGAGCCAGCGGAGGTGATGGGACCCTGGCGGTGCCCCTCGCCCTCTGTGCTGGCAGCAGCACCCGTTTGGGTTCGATCCAGCGCCCACGGGGCAGGATGAGTCCTGCTGTGGCACAGGGGCTCTGGGGAGACCTTTCCCTATGGGGATTCAGCTCCCCCTGGGAAGGGCCGGTGGGAGATGGGGACACGCGGAGCGCCGGGGGTGAGCCCTGCCCCTGCCTGCCCCTGCTCACTCTCTCCGTGTCTTTGCTCCGCAGCCGCCGCCGTGCTGAACACATCCATGGCAGCCCCGGTGCCGCCGGCCCAGCCGCTGCAGGCTGCGGGCCAGCCCCGCGCCCCGCTCCAGCCCCCCGCTGTCTTCGCCCCCAGCCCCGGCCAGCCCCCCATCCTGCCACAGCCCAGCGCTGCGCCCACACCGCCCGTCACCCAGACCCACATCGCCGTGCAGCCGGCCGGATTCGCCTTTAACCCTGGCATAGTAAGGACCCTGGCAGCCCGTGGTGCGAAGCCGGGCAAGTTTGGCACCCACTGCCCTCGATCCGGTGCCTGCCGTGGCTGTGGAGAGCCCTGAGAAGCCCTGAGAAGCCGTGAGAAGCCGTGAATCCCTGGGGATGGAGCTCTCTGCTTCCGCACTCCTGTCCCGCGGGATCCCGTGAGATCCCAGCCTGGCTCCTGAGGAGCCGCCAAGCAGGCAGCCCTGCTTTAGGCCAACCTAAAGGACGGATGGAGGACGTCAAGGGCCTTGCACCCCAGCACGGCGAGGCAGGAGCCGCCCTGCCATGGGGAACGGGGGTGGCCGCGCGCGGGGACGCGGTGGCCCCGGCGCTGCCCGCGTCTGACCCCGGCTCTCGGTTCTCCGCAGCTCAGCGCCGCGCCTCTCGGGGCGCAGACCCAGCTCCTCGGCTCCTTGGCGGCCACCCCCGTCATCGCCAACACCATCTCCAGCGTGCAGGGCATCCCGGGCCAGATCCTCACCAACGCCCAGGGCCAGGTACCGCGGGGGGGGGTGGCCCCTGCCTTTGGCACCCCCCTGCCCCATCGCTCTTCCTGCCGCGGATGGAGGGCACGGCCCCAGCGGCGCTCCCCGTGCGCAGGGGAGGTGCTGGCAGGGCACAGCCCCAGCTCGGCCTCTCCCCCTCGGCCCAGGTCATCGGGACGCTGCCGTGGGTGGTGAATCCCCCCGGGATGGCGGCGGCCGCCGGCGCGGCCCCGGCCCCGAGCCTGCACGTGCAGACGGTGACGCCGCAGCTGCTGCTCAATGCCCAGGGCCAGGTCATCGCCACGCTGGCCGGCAGCACCCTGCAGGCGCCCGGCGCCAAGAAAACCGGCACCCCCGAGCCCCCGGCCCGCACCGAGGTGAGCGGTGGGCACCGGGCGGGGATGCGGGGCTGGGGGGCTGGCGCCAGGCTTTGGGAGCACAGGAGCATCACTGGGATGTGCCCATGAGGCTCTGGGAGGACTGGAGTGACTCTGGGATGTGGCCATGAGGCTTTGGGAGCACAGGAGCATCTTTGGGATGTGCCCATGAGGCTCTGGGAGCACTTGAGCATCACTGGAATGTGCCCGTGAGGCTTTGGGAGCACTTGAGTGACTCTGGGATGTGACCACGTTGCTTTGGGAGCACTTGAGCATCTTTGGGATGTGGTCATGAGGCTTTGGGAGCACTTGAGCATCCTTGAGATGTGGTCATGAGGCTTTGGGAGCACTTGAGCATCTTTGGGATGTGGCCATGAGGCTTTGGGAGAACTTGAGCTTTTTCAAATACATGGCAGACAAAACTAACACCAGAGGCAATGTAGGCCCACTGATGAACGGGATGGGTGCCCTGGTGACAGAAGATACAGAGATGGCAGAGTTACTGAATGCCTTCTTTGTCTCTGTCTACTCTGCTGCAGGCAGTCCTGAAGAGCCCTGTACCCCTGAGACCTTAGATGAAGTCAGGTCGACGGAGCGGTTTGCCTTAGTCGATGAGGAATGGGTTAGAGACCAGTTGAGCAATCTGGACATCCATAAATCCATGGGTCCAGATGGGATGCACCCGCGGGTGCTGAGGGAACTGGCGGAAGTCATTGCTAGACCACTCTCCATCATCTTTACCAAGTCCTGGGAAACGGGAGAGGTGCCTGAGGACTGGAGGAAAGCAAATGTCACCCCAGTCTTTCAAAAAGGGCAAGAAGGAGGACCCGGGTAACTATAGACCGGTCAGCCTCACCTCCATCCCTGGGAAAGTGATGGGACACCTTATCCTTGGTGCCATCTTAAGGCATATCAAGGATAAGAGGGTTATGAGGGGCAGTCAACATGGCTTCACCAGGGGGAAATCATGCTTGACCAATCTCTTAGCCTTTTATGAGGAAATAACACAGTGGATGGATGATGGCAGAGCGGTGGATGTGGTCTACCTTGACTTCAGCAAAGCATTTGACACAGTCTCCCACAGCATCCTCACAGCTAAATTGAGGAAGTGTGGACTGGGTGATCAGGTAGTGAGGTGGACTGCAAACTGGCTGAAGGAGAGAAGCCAGAGAGTTGTAGTCTATGGGGCTGAGTCTAGTTGGAGGCCTGTAACTAGTGGAGTGCCTCAAGGGTCAGTACTGGGACCAGTATTATTTAATATATTCATCAATGATTTAGATGAGGGAATTGAGTGTACTATCAGCAAGTTTGATGATGACACTAAGCTTGGAGGAGTGGCTGACACGCCAGAAGGCTGTGCTGCCATCCAGCGAGACCTGGACAGGCTGGAGAGTTGGGCAGGGAATAACTTGATGAAATATAACAAGGGAAAGTGTAGAGTCCTGCATCTGGGCAGGAACTACCCCAGGTTCCAGTATAGGTTGGGAAACGACCTGTTAGAGAGCAGTGTAGGGGAGAGGGACCTGGGGGTCCTAGTGGACGACAGGATGACCATGAGCCAACACTGTGCCCTTGTGGCCAAGAAGGCCAATGGCATCCTGGGGTGTATTAGAAGGGGGTTGGTCAGTAGGTCAAGAGAGGTCCTCCTTCCCCTCTCCTCTGCCCTTGTGAGACCCCATCTGGAATATTGTGTCCAGTTCTGGGCCCCTCAGTTCAAGAAGGACAGGGAGCTGCTGGAGAGAGTCCAGCGCAGGGCAACAAAGATGATTAAGGGAGTGGAGCATCTCCCTTATGAGGAAAGACTGAGGGAGCTGGGTCTCTATAGTTTGGAGAAGAGGAGACTGAGGGGTGACCTTATAAGTGTATATAAATATATAAAGGGGGAGTGTCACGAGGATGGAGCCAGGCTCTACTCAGTGGCAAACAATGATAGGACAAGGGGTAATGGGTACAAACTGGAACACAAGAGGTTCCACTTAAACTTGAGAAGAAACTTCTTCTCAGTGAGGGTGACGGAACACTGGAACAGGCTGCCCAGGGAGGTTGTGGAGTCTCCTTCCCTGGAGACATTCAAAACCCACCTGGACACATTCCTGTGTAACATTATCTAGGTGTTCCTGCTCCGGCAGGGGGATTGGACTAGATGATCTTTCGAGGTCCCTTCCAATCTCTAGCATACTGTGATACTGTGATCCTTGGGATGTGGCCTCGTTGCTTTGGGAGCACTTGAGCATCTTTGGGATATGCCCATGAGGCTCTGGGAGCACTTGAGTGACTCTGGGATGTGACCACGTTGCTCTGGGAGCACTTGAGCATCCTTGGGATGTGGTCACGTTGCTTTGGGAGCACTTGAGCATCTTTGGGATGTGGCCATGAGGCTTTGGGAGCACAGGAGCATCTTTGGGATGTGCCCGTGAGGCTCTGGGAGCACTTGAGTGACTCTGGGATGTGACCACGTTGCTCTGGGAGCACTTGAGCATCTTTGGGATGTGGCCACGTTGCTTTAGGAGAACTTGAGCATCTTTGGGATGTGGCCATGAGGCTTTGGGAGCACTTGAGCATCCTTGGGATGTGTTTGTGTGGCCCTGGGAACACTTGGGCATCTTTGGGATGTGGCCATGAGGCTCTGGGAGCACTTGAGTGACCCTGGGATGTGACCACGTTGCTCTGGGAGCACTTGAGCATCCTTGGGATGTGGCCACGTTGCTTTGGGAGCACTTGAGCATCCTTGGGATGTGGCCGTGAGGCTTTGGGAGCACTTGAGCATCTTTGGGACATGGCCACATTGCTTTGGGAGAACTTGAGCATCCTTGGGACATGGCCACATTGCTTTGGGAGCACTTGAGCATCTTTGGGATGTGATCATGAGGCTCTGGGAGCACAGGAGCATCCTTGGGATGTGTTCATGTGGCCCTGGGAACACTTGAGCATCTTTGGAATGTGCCCATGAGGCTCTGGGAGCACTTGAGTGACTCTGGGATGTGGCCACGTTGTTTTGGGAGAACCTGAGCATCCTTGGGATGTGGCTGTGAGGCTCTGGGAGCATTGAGCATTTTGGGATGTGGCTGTGAGGCTTTGGGAGCATTGAGCATTTTGGGATGTGGCTGTGAGGCTCTGGGAGCATTGAGCATTTTGGGATGTGGCTGTGAGGCTCTGGGAGCATTGAGCATTTTGGGATGTGGCTGTGAGGCTTTGGGAGCATTGAGCATTTTGGGATGTGGCTGTGAGGCTCTGGGAGCATTGAGCATTTTGGGATGTGGCTGTGAGGCTCTGGGAGCATTGAGCATTTTGGGATGTGGCCGTGAGGCTCTGGGAGCACTTGAGCATTTTGGGATGTGGCCATGAGGCTCTGGGAGCACTTGGGCATCTTTGGGATGTGGCCATGAGGCTTTGGGAGCATTGAGCATTTTGGGATGTGGCCGTGAGGCTCTGGGAGCACTTGAGCTGGGAGCACTTGAGCATTTTGGGATGTGGCTGTGAGGCTTTGGGAGCATTGAGCATTTTGGGATGTGTCCGTGAGGCTTTGGGAACACTTGAGTGTTCTGGGCTCCTCAGAGTCAAGGAGCTACTGGAGAGGTCCAGCAGAGGCCACAGGGATGCTCAGGGGTCTCTCTGCTGAGGAGAGGCTGCAGGAGCTGGGCCTGGTTGGGCTGGAGCAGAGCACCCTGAGAGGGGATCAGTGCACAGCAGTAGCTCAAAGGTGCTGGTGCCAGGAGGATGGAGCCGGACTCTTCCCAGTGAGAGGACGAGGAGCAATGGCCATAACCTGACCCACAGCAAGTTCCACCTCACCATGAGCAAGAGCTCGATGCTGAGGGCGGCAGAGCCCTGGCGCAGGCTGCCCGGGCTGGGTGTGGAATCTCCCTCCCTGGAGCCTTCCCAAACCCATCCAGGCCCGTTCCTGTGTGCCCTGCTCTGGCTGGTCCTGCCTTGGCCGGGGTTGGACTGGGTGATGTCCAGAGGTCCCTTCCAACCCTAAGGATGTTGGGATTATGGGATTATGTCTGGGATGCAGCCACATGGCTTTGGGAGCACCTGAGCATCTTTGGGACCCAACCACATTGCTTTGGGACCCAACTACGCTGCTTTGGGAGCCCATGAGCTTCTTTGGGATGTAACCCCTCCAGCCCTGCAGTGCTGCCCCGTGGGGCATCCCACTCTGTGCCTACCAAGTCTCTCAGCCAGGATGGGATGTGACTGAGCCTCACCTTGGTCACCCCCAAACCTCCCTCATGGGAATGGGACATCCCAGAGCTGTCACAGCCCCATTCCCAGCAGGAGCTGGGCTGTTCCCAGTGTCGCCTCCATCCAAACCCAGCAAAAGCAACGCTGTGGCCAGTGCAGGGATGGAGCTGGTGGGCAGGGAGCGGGGCAGCCCTGGCCATGGGGGTGCCATGGGGGTGCTATGAGGGTGCTGACCCCTCTCCCTCTGCCCAGGTCCAGCCCATCCAGCCGGCCCCAGCTCTCGCCCAGCCGGCCGTGGTGATCCCAAACCCTGCCCCGGCGGCCAAGGCTTCCTCCGTGCCCGTCCCCATCACCTGCTCCGAGACCCCCACCGTCAGCCAGCTGGTGTCCAGTGAGTCACGGCAGGGACTGGGATCCAGTGGGAAGAGGGAATCCAGGGTCTGGGATGCCCTGGGATGGGGGGAAGGAGACCGCTGCATGCCCGTGCTCTGCACCCCTGGGGGTGGCTGCTGGCACCATGTGCCGTGGAGCCCAGCAAAGGGGATGCTCGTTATGGGGGGCGGAGAAGCAGCCCCATGGCCATTCCTCATCATTCCCATGTCGTGGCCCTGGCAGAGCCCCCGGCTCCCAACAGCAGCGCGGAGGAGGACGGGATCAACCTGGAGGAGATCCGGGAATTCGCCAAGAACTTCAAGATCCGGCGCTTGTCCCTCGGGCTGACGCAGACGCAGGTGGGACAGGCCCTGACGGCCACCGAGGGTCCTGCCTACAGCCAGTCGGCCATCTGCAGGTACCAGCATGGGATGGGCAGCGGGAAAAGGGCAGGGAAGCTGGGGAACACCGGCACAGGGTGCCCGGAGCAGCTGTGGCTGCCCCATCCCTGGCAGTGTTCAAGGGCAGGTTGGACATGGGGGCTTGGAGCACCCTGCTCCAGTGGAAGGGGTCCCTGCCTGTGGCAGGGGGTGGAGCTGGAGGAGCTTTAGGGTCCCTCCAACCCAACCCAGTCTGGGATTGTGGGAAAGGACAAAGAAAAGGAGGAAATGGAAGGAAAGAAGGAGAGAGGAGAGGGGAGAGGGGAGAGGGGAGAGGGGAGAGGAGAGGGGAGAGGGGAGAGGGGAGAGGAGAGGGGAGGGGAGGGGAGAGAGGAGAGGAGAGGAGAGAGGGGAGGGGAGGGGAGGGGAGAGGAGGAGAATAGGAAAGGAAAAAGGAATAGGAAGGGGAAGGGAAAATGAAAGAAAAAGGGAAGGGAAAGGCAAGGCAAGGGGAAAGGGAAAAGGAAAGGAGAGGAAAGGAAAGGAAAGGAAAGGAAAGGAAAGGAAAGGAAAGGAAAGGAAAGGAAAGGAAAGGAAAGGAAAGGAAAGGAAAGGAAAGGAAAGGAGAAAGGAAAGGAAAGGAAAGGAAAGGAAAGGAAAGGAAAGGAAAGGAAAGGAAAAAGGAAAGGAAAGGAAAGGAAAGGAAAGGAAAGGAAAGGAAAGGAAAGGAAAGGAAAGGAAAGGAAAAAGGAAATGAAAGAGAAAAGAAAAAAGGGAAAGGGAAGGAAAGCAAAGGGAAAAAAGGGAAAGGGAAGGGAAAGGGAAAAGGAAGGAAAGGAAAGGGAAAAAGGAAAGGAAGGGGAAAAGAAGGAAGGGAAGGGAAAGGGAAGGAAAGTTCAGGAAAGGGAAGTTAAGGAAAGGAAGAGAAGGGAGGGAAGGGGAAGGAAAGGAGAAAGGAAAGGGAAAGGAAAAAGGAAAGGAAAGGGAAAGGAGAGGAAAGGAGAAAGGAAAGGAAAAAGGAAAGGAAAGGAGAAAGGAAAGGAAAGGAAAGGAAAGGAAAGGAAAGGAAAGGAAAGGAAAGGAAAGGAAAGGAAAGGAAAGGAAAGGAAGGAAAGGAAAGGAAAGGAAAGGAAAGGAAAGGAAAGGAAAGGAAAGGAAAGGAAAGGAAAGGAAAGGAAAGGAAAGGAAAGGAAAGGAAAGGAAAGGAAAGGAAAGGAAAGGAAAGGAAAGGAAAGGGAGGAGGAAAGACTGAAGGATGAAGAAAGGGAGAAAAATTGCAGGAGCGGGAAAACTGGAGAAAAGGAGGAAATCGGAGCGGGAGGAACGGTGGAGAAAGGGGGAACTGGAGAGGAGGAAAAAGGGAGCCGGTGTCGTGAGAGGTGTCCCCAGCCCATCCTCTGACCGCATGGAGAGGGAGGGAGCTGGGCCGAGCGGGGCAGCGCGGGAGGAGGGCCGGTGGGGCCGCTGCCCGCGGAGCCCCTCACCGCGCTGCCGGGGCAGGTTCGAGAAGCTCGACATCACCCCCAAGAGCGCGCAGAAGCTGAAGCCGGTGCTGGAGAAGTGGCTGAGCGAGGCCGAGCTCCGCAACCAGGAGGGGCAGCAGAACCTGATGGAGTTCGTCGGGGGGGAGCCCTCCAAGAAGCGGAAGCGCCGCACGTCCTTCACGCCCCAGGCCATCGAGGCGCTCAACGCCTACTTCGAGAAGAACGCGCTGCCCACGGGCCAGGAGATCACCGAGATCGCCAAAGAGCTCAACTACGACCGCGAGGTCGTGCGGGTCTGGTTCTGCAACCGGCGGCAGACGCTCAAGAACACGAGCAAACTGAACGTCTTCCAGATCCCCTGAGCCGGGCATCGCCTGGAACCCCATCGCCCCCCCCCGTGTCCCCCCCCCAGCTCCTGCCATCAAAGCACTTTCTGCCCCCAGCCCCGCGGGGGGCGCGGGGTCTCCCCCCCCCCCCGTTTGTCCGTAGTTGTGTCCGTGTGTCCGTCCCGTCCCCATCCTCTCTCCCCCGCATCACACCCGACAGCAGCGTGTTCACAGCGGGCATCGCGCCCGCCTTGTGCCTCCCCCCTGCCTTGTGCCGTGCGTGGTGACGGACCCTGCCTGCGCTCACCGCTCTCTGTCCCCCCCCCCCCGTGTTGTGTGTGTCCCCCTCCCCAACAAGAGGAGTGATTCCCATGTTTTGGCCGGTTTCCCCTGTTCCGGAGGTAGCGTCGCAGCTCGCTGGGGCTTGAACCCCACTTTCATTTCACCCCCGCTTTGATTTCGGAGGGGTTTCTCCATGGGACAAGCCCTCCCCCTTGGTTACAGCGCTGTGGGTGTTTGGGGCTCCACCGGGCTCCCCAGTGCCCTGAGATGTTTTTTTCTGGGGGGTGAACCCCACAACGGAGGCGGCTCCGCTTTCCAGTGTGCCCCAACCCCCCCCCCCCCCCGGCGCCAAGGGGGTTGGGGGGTTCGCTCCCCATTTCTCCAGGGGAGCAGTGAGGAACGGCGGCGGCTGAACGGGGGGTGTTGGGGCCGGGACATGGGGATTGATGCACTTGATGTAGTGGTGTGAAATAAACAGTATTTTTCTTTTTTCTTTTCCTTTCCCCTTTTTTCCGGGGGGGGGCGGAGGGCGGCCCTGGGTCGGTTTCTTTCCCTCCATCCCCGCTGCAGCCCCGGGAGGGAGAAAATCCCCGCTCCCCGTCCCGCAACCGGATGAGTCCCGCGCAACTCAGCGCAGGGATGAGCCGGGACCGGGATTCGAACCTGCGATCCTCCAGAAGGCACCGCACCGGCCCCCCATCCCCACCAGCGCCCCAACCCTTTCCCCTCATCCAATCCCAGCGCTGCTGCTCCGACTCGAAGCTCTCCATTGGCTGTCGCACACCGCGCGTCACCGGCGTCGCGCGGCTCCCATTGGCCGAGCACTGCGAAGGCGGGGCGAGAGCTCCTCGGTGCCACCGCCTCCATCTTGCGGGGCCGCGGCCCGGGGCCCTCGACGGGGCTCGGCCGGGGGGGGGGGGCGGCCCCGGGACACCGCGGGGCCTTGGGGGGGGCTCCCAGGGTACGGCCCCGTCGGAGCGGGGAAAGGGGCCTGGGGGTGCCCGGGCAGCGAGGCCCCCTCGGGGGCTGCCGGCCGGAGGGGCTCGGGGCAGGCGCGGCCCCTCGGAGGGGCGTGAAGGGGCCGGGGCTTGGGGGTCCCGGGTCAGACGGCCCCGGAGGAGCCGCTCCAAGGGCTCGGTGACGCCGGGAGAAGCGGGGAGCAGCATGGCCTGGGCGCTGAAGCTGCCGCTGGCCGACGAGGTGATCGAGTCCGGGCTGGTGCAGGACTTCGACGCGAGCCTGTCGGGCATCGGGCAGGAGCTGGGCGCCGGGGCCTACAGCATGAGGTAACGTGGGACGGGGCCGCACGTCGGGCCTCGCACCGGGGGGGCGGCTGCGGACGGGGCCGGGACGTGGCGGTGGCGGCGGCGGCTTGGGGCTGGGGTCGCGGTTGCGGTGTTGGGGACTCGCTGGTGCGGGGCTGGTCCCCGCTGTGCTGGGAGCCCGTGGCCGGGCTCTGGGTTTATGGGCAGCGCTTTGCGCCGGTGAATTCCTCCCAGCAGCTGGGCACGGGGGCAGGGATGGGGCAGGGGCAGGGATGCGGCTGAGCTGCCCGGGAGGAGGGTGCCACAGGAAGATGCCTTGACACGAAACTGGGGCTTTCTGGAGCGGCTGCAGCTGGAAATGGGGAAAGTCAGGGCTGAAAGTGAGCGGTAACGCACGCAAGCAGCTCCCAGGGAAGTGGAAGAGCAGCGCTCCGCCCGCATCCAGGCTCCGTCCCTCTTTCTTCCAGGACAAGGAGATCCAGCGGCCTCCCGAAGCCATTCCCCGGCTGTTGGGAGCTGTCGGAGCCTTTGGGGTTGGTTTAACCGGAGCGCTGGGGCAAAACCCGCAGCGGGGGGGGGGTGAGCCTGGGGGGGAGCGCGTCCATCGCCCCCCTGCGACAGCGGCTTCTGGGAGCAGGGGTCCGCCGGCGCTCCCTGTGCTGGGGAGGGAGGGCAGGAGCCTCCCGCGTGCGCAGGGACATGCAGCTTTGCACTGGGGGCACTTGCGAAGCTTCAGGGCTCCTTTCCCTCTTCCCTGTCCCCGGTGGCTGCGCCGCTGGCATCTGAAACCTGAGGACTCTTTGGAGCCTGCTCCTGCGCTGCGCTGGCAGGGAGCAGCAGGGAGCAGCGTGCGCGACCTGCCCTCCCATCTGACATTTGCTCTGATGCTGCGGGAAGGGGGAGGATCCAGTGGGCACCCCGGGGCTTTGAGCCTGTTTGTGGCTTCTCCCGGGGGGGTTTCCCCGGCTCCCTATGGAAGAGGCGCGTGGGTACCCTGGGGGCGGGCGCTGCTGGGTGCTGAGGGAGGATCGTGCTTCGTGGTGGTTACGGAGCCTGGAGGCTTCATGGGGCCGTTATTGCCTGGAATCAGGTCTTGAGGAGAGCAGGGATGGCTTTGAAGGTGATGGACGGGCACGGGCTGAGGGCTTCCATCCGCTCAGTTCTTTTGCCGTTGCTTTTTCCCCTTCTTGCCCAGGAGATCTTCTCCCACCCCAGAACTCCTGCATAAAATGACTTTGCCCCAAAGCACGTTCAGTTGTGCAGGGGAGTTTGGGGCTTTGGAGGGAAACACATCCCCGGGAGCTGCAGGAGCTTCTCCTGCTTCAGAGGGAGCAGGCAGGAGCACGCGGGGCTTTGTCTAAAGCAGCACCCACCGCTGGCTGCTGCTGGGGCCACGCCGGGTGTCCAGGGTGTGATGGGGCTGCTTGTGGGGTGTTGGTCCCCAAAGGCTTTGCAGCTTCCCAGCTCCCCGCAGACCCCCCCCAAACGCTGCTCCTGAGCTTGGGGGCGATGGCAGGAGGCAAAAGAGCCAAGTGCTTTTTGTGCCGCTGTGAATCCCCTTGCAGGAGCTTTCCTTGGTTGTTCTGAGGAACCCCAGAGTGGTTTGGGTTGGAGGGACCCTAAAGCTCCTCAAGCTCCAACCCCTGCCATGGGCAGGGACCCCTTCCACTGGAGCAGGGTGCTCCAAGCCCCTGTGTCCAACCTGGCCTTGAGCACTGCCAGGGATGGGGCAACCACAGCTCCTCTGGACACCCTGTGCCAGCGCCTCAGCACCCTCCCAGGGAAGAGCTTCTGCCTAATGTCTGATCTAAGCCATTTATAACCACGTTGTCTCTATCCTTCATGTTCTGTTGCTCCCTGCAGCACTCGGAGCTGGCCCCGTTACCTGGGTCCTACAGTGCAGACACATACAGGTGCCTGAGCAACCGGAGGTCCCAGCTTGCAGTGAAAGGTGGGGTTTGGGCCATGGTTATGGGGGTCTTGGAGGCAGGATGTAGTTGTGGATGGGGCATCCACAGCTTCTCTGGGCAAGCTGTGCCAGTGTCTCACCGGCTCCCCAAGCTGTGGCTGCCCCATCCCTGGCAGTGCTCAAGGCCAGGTTGGACACAGGGGCTTGGAGCACCCTGCTCCAGTGGAAGGGGTCCCTGCCCATGGCAGGGGTTGGAGCTGGAGGAGCTTTAAGCTCCCTTCACCCCAACCCATTCCAGGGTTCCATGTAGCCCAGTTCCCTGCTCCTGGGGCAGAGCTGCAGGAAGCTCATCCTCTGGGCTGCCTCCTTTGCCTGACTGTGGGCACGTGCCTCGATGCCAAGAGCGGGGCCTCAGCACAGCTCCATGTCCGGAAAGTCAGGATTTGGGTGGGGAAGGGCTCTCCTGCTGGCTCTGGGGAGCAGCCATAGGTGTTCCTTGCCCAGCGGTGGAGGGAGGGTGGGTGCTGTCACTTGAGGGTTAAAGCCTTGTTTGGGTGGGAGCTGGTATTTGGCCAGATCAGTCCAGTTTTTCCTTAGGAAAGGTTTTTAATGTTCAACTAAAGGGAACAAAGGAGCTGCTTTAACTCCTTCGTGCACTGCCACCAGCCCGCGGCCTGGAACAGGAGCTGCAGGGGAGCTGGCTCTTCCTCAGGGCTCAGTCAGCTCTGTCCCCTCACCACGGTTCACCTGGGGCTGGTTTACGTGCTCTGGAGCCCTTGTTACGGCTCAGACCAACTGCTGAGAGTCAGGTTTGGAAGCAGTTCCTATTAAATACATGTCCATAGGCTGCCGAGTGTCGCTGATGGGTTTAAATGAACACTGTTCCCCAAGCTCTCATTGTGAGCAGTGGGAAGCATCTTTGAGCGCAGGGATGTGCAGAGCTCCTGGCCTTACCCCGGGGACCCAGAGGCATCCTTCTCCTGGGAAGAGTCGATAGCGCAGGGCTTGGACACCTCCCTCCTCCAGCCAGCACCAAGAGTGGCAGCGCAGCACCCAGGGGGTGATGAGTGCGGTGTGCAGCTCCCATAGCACCCATCTCCTGCCGGCTGGGAGCCAAGAAGGTGCTGGGGCTGTGGCAGGTGAACGGTTGGTGCCGGTGCAGCACCTGGCAGGGTGAGGGGTGACCCAGGAGGTGCCTGCGGGTGTCTCAGGCACTGGGCTCTGGTTTCTCCTCCATCCCATGGCATGGGCGCTGCAGCATCTTCTGGTGTCTGTGGCCATCCCAAGTTCTCGGTGAGGGTTAGGGCTGCGTGGTGCCCACCACAAAGAGCTCTGGGGCCTCTCGATGGCTTTGGGGGAAGCTGGGGTCCATCTCCTGGTGCCGGGGCTGGCAGGGCTCTTCCCGTGTCCGAGCCTGCAGGATTTGCCCCCCTGAGACGTCTGCGTGCGTGGTGCTGCGGGTTACAGCTGGGGGAGGGAGGGTTTGGTGCTCTGACATCCAGCGTGCCTCAAGGGCTCTGCCTGGGCCAGCCCTGGGGCTGGGGGGCGGCTTTTGTAAGCACGGAGGAGGCAGTGGTGGAAAATGGGTGACCTGGATCTCAGGACTTCAGCTCCTGCCAGAGGGGAATGAGCTCCTGGGTGCTCTGCCTGGAGCAGGGGGGTCAGGGCTGGTAGCACCGGGAGGAGGATGGGTGCTTCCTGGCACGGCCCTGGTGCTGCTGCGGCGCGGTGCTGCTGGAGGAGCTGAGCTGCTGCCTGAAGCATCAACCCTGTTGTCTCTGGGCTTTGAAGCAAGGAGTGTGTGGGTTCGGGGTGGACAGGTGGGGCTGACCGGACCGAGAGCACGTGCCAGGGCTTTCCTGCTCCGTGGCAGCGCTGCAGAGATGACAGGGCTGAGGGGTTTGAACTGAAACCAGCTCAAAGCTCTTCCTAGGAGGAGGACCTAAAAGCGACCGCATCATCTCCCTGGAGCCGGAGCTGGAGTGACTGTGTCTGACAAATCTCTTTGCAGCGACGTCCTTGCCCTGCCCATCTTCAAGCAGGAAGAGTCGAGTTTGCCTCCCGAGAACGAGAACAAAATCCTGCCTTTCCAGTACGTGCTGTGCGCGGCCACGTCGCCCGCCGTGAAGCTGCACGATGAAACCCTCACCTATCTGAACCAAGGTGAGGGCAGCCCCCTGAGCCTCCAGGAAACAGCCTGGAAAGTGGAACTCTGCCTTTGGACGTTTCCTGTTGGGGATGGGAAGCGCTGGGATAGTGGCTGCAGTCATAGAATCACACAATGGTTTGGGTGGGAAGGGAGCTTAAAGCTCCTCCAGCTCCAACCCCTGCCACAGGCAGGGACCCCTTCCACTGGAGCAGGGTGCTCCAAGCCCCTGTGTCCAACCTGGCCTTGAACACTGCCAGGGATGGGGCAGCCACAGCTTCTCTGGGCACCCTGTGCCAGCGCCTCAGCACCCTCACAGGGAAGAGCTTCTGCCTAAGAGCTCAGCTCAGTCTCCCCTCTGGCAGGTTGAAGCCATTCCCCTTGGCCTGTCCCTGCAGGCCCTTGTAATATAATGGAGTAGTCAGCCCCACGGGGTAGTAAATCCCACATTGCTCCTGTTTGGAAGTGCCACATCCTTCCCCTTGCTGCCTGTGCTCTGCCTACAGCAATGGTGTCAATGCTCTGTAGGATTAACCTGATGGAAATATACAGGGTGTAGGGGGTTAACTTGTGTATCCGTGTGGGGTTCCATCTGTACCCACTGCTCCCAGGTAGAACTGGAAGATCCGGGTTGGTGACCAAAGGCAGGTGAGGTTTGTGTAACAGATTTCTTCCCTTGGGTTAATAAAGGTGATTCCTGGGAAGTTCTGCTGCAGGAAGGGCGAGGATTGTCTCTTCCTGGAGGGGGGTGGTACAGCTGTGGCTCCAGTGGCTCCTGCTTGTATTCCCCCCACTGAAACACAGCCTGAAGATCCAGTGGCGTGCGTGGTGTGGCAGAAAACGATGTCAGAACGCCCGAGGAGGGGCAGCAGGAGGGGTCCATCCCCAGCTAACCTCGAGGGGTCTTTGTCTGCTTCCCCCCAGGGCAGTCCTATGAAATCCGGATGCTGGACAACAGGAAAATCGGGGAGCTGCCCGAGATAAACGGGAAGCTGGTCAAGGTGAGTGGAGAGCACGAGGCTGTGTCCAGCCAGGACCATCCCCTGCAGGAGGGAGCAGCTCCAGGCCCTGACTGCCTCTCCCCTCCAGAGCATATTCCGGGTGGTGTTCCACGACCGGCGGCTGCAGTACACGGAGCACCAGCAGCTGGAGGGCTGGCGCTGGAACCGGCCTGGGGACAGGATCCTGGACATCGGTGAGTCCCATGGCGGGGGCAGGAGGAGATGGAGGTGCTGAGGTGCCTCCAGCCGGGCTCCTGCTCCTTTGAGGTTAAGGGGCAAGGTGCTGTCAGGATTCTGCACTTTGGGAGACGCGGTTGCTTCTCCCATGTGTCCCCTGGGAAGCTCTTCCTCTTCTTTCTGCTACAAAAGGCAGCTTGTTCTCTGTATGTGCCCCTCCAGATATCCCAATGTCTGTGGGCATCATTGACCCCAGAGCAAACCCAACTCAGCTCAATACTGTGGAGTTCCTATGGGATCCTTCAAAGAGGACTTCTGTGTTTATCCAGGTAAGAGAGAAGTGGAGAAGCTCCTGTTGATAGGAAAATGCAAGTTTTCCAAGGGGGAAGAAGATGTTTCTTTTAACTGGGAGCACTGAAATAGCAGCCAGATGCTACAGTGGTAGAAGGATGTCAACTAAAATACACCCAGCCTGCAGCAGTGCAGGAGAGCAGCAGTTTGTGCATTAGCCAGGCACAGGCACAGCTGACTGCCAGTGAGTTTTACGCGTTCTGCTGGTGGTTTAGGTCCTGCTGTTTTCATGGTTTGGGTCTCCATCATCAGCAGATGCTCTTGCACATCTCAGCAGCTGCCTCAAACCCCTCTGCAGGCTGGGAGGCTGAGCAGGCTGCGGCGTGTGGAGGCTGGTGCAGCCCAGCTCTGTGCCGCTGCTCAGGGCTTGCTTGGACCAGTAAGAGGCTGCAAAACGTGTGGAAAGAATGTGGTTCCAGCTGTGCTGTGGCATCCCCTTAACTCCTTCGTGCTGGATTCCACCCTGGGCTGTCCTGGCGCCCACAAGGGAAGGGGAAGCTGTGGCTCTTCAGCCGTGGCACAGTTCCTAACCCCAGGCTGCTTTGCCTTCCCCAGGTCCACTGTATTAGCACAGAGTTCACCATGAGGAAGCATGGAGGAGAGAAGGGGGTGCCCTTTCGGGTCCAGATAGACACATTCAAGGAGAATGAGAACGGGGAGTACACGGAGCATCTGCACTCTGCCAGCTGCCAGATCAAGGTCTTCAAGGTACCTCAGCCCATTGGTGGCCTTTTCCCACTAAGAAACAAACTGGGAGTCAGTCCCAGGTCACACTGCAGCCCCAGTGAACATCATGGGTGCAGGACCATGACCAAGGTTGCCTGCAAGAAGGGCCTCCTGTTCCTTCTGGTCTTGCCTTGCTGCCCTCTCCCTGGTTCCTCCTCTGTCAATGCCATTGAGGCTTCAAAACCAGCGAGCCAAGAGCAGCCTGCAGAGAGACCGTGGCTGGTGCTGCCTCTGTCTGGAACCTCCCACGTTTAGTCTTGAGTCTTACCAGCTTGGGAGATCCTCCAGGGAGCTTTAGTGTCTGTCTAAACTCCTCCCTTTATTAGTCCCTGTGTCTAATAGGCCCTCTGCCTCTGATGGGTCCCCTGCCTCTGATGGGTCCCCTGCCTCTGATGGGTCCCCTGCCTCTGATGGGTCCCCTGCCTCTGATGGGTCCCCTGCCTCTGATGGGTCCCCTGCCTCTGATGGGTCCCCTGCCTCTGATGGGCCCTCTGCCTCTGATGGGCCCTCTGCCTCTGATGGGCCCTCTGCCTCTGATGGGTCCTCTGCCTCTGATGGGCCCTCTGCATCCAGCCTCTCCAGCAGCACAAGTGTCTGGTCCCTGTTCCAATTCATGTGCACACAGCCGAAGCCATGATATGGCAGGGGCAGCCACGGTGGCCTGGGTGACTGAGGAGGGTCCTTTGTGCTGCCTGGTTGTCAGGTTGCCTTGCCCCTAAACATCTCATCTGTGGCTCCTCAGCTCCCTCTCGGGGCACTGGGCACGCAGGGGGCCCAGGTGCCTGTGCCAGTGCTGACCTGGCATCTTCTCCCTCTTCCCTTTTTGCCTGTTTGGATGGTGACATTTTGAAGGCAGGGGGTGGTTGTCAGGGCTTGTTTGGCCTCTGGCTCGTACCTCAATGCAAGCAGCCAGAGCGGGTGGCTGGGAGTGAAGGGATGAGGACAAGCACCCGGAGAGTGGGGCTGGGAGGCATTGGGTGCTGCATTCCTGCTGAGCTCCAGCTCTCTGTGCCAGGGATGGGCTTGGGGATTTTGGCTCTGATGACCTTGAAGCAGGAAAACCCAAAGCAATGGAGCTGTAGCTTCAGGGCATGGCCTCTGGCAGAGGGTAACGGGGTTTGGGCTCCTGCCCCTCAAAGCTGGGAGTGTTTTGGTGATCTCAAAGAGCTGCTGGGGGCCCTTTCCCCATGCATGTTGGGGTCTGAAGCACAGATCCTTCCTAGCCACCAGAAGCAGCAGTCCTGAGCATGGAAACATAACAGCAACCACTAGATTTTCATGGCAGAAACGGGTCCTTAGGCCACCAGAAGCAGCAGCACCTCCTCACCCAGAGCACTGTGGTAGCTTATTCAGGTCTCCACTTTGTTGTCCTAAGGAAAAGAGAGTGGGATACTGGGAGACTGGGAGGGGGTGTGGGCAGAGACCACACACAGCCAAGCTTAAAGGGAATTTGGGGTTGTTGCAGAAGTGGTTCATTCTCTGTGCAAAGACCCCCAGCCTCTCTTCCTTTTCCCTCTGTAAAGCACCAGGTGGGTCCTTGCTTTTACTGCCCATCTCTTCCCCCACCTGCTGCTGCCCTTCCACGCTGCTGTTCTCACAGGAATTCTCCTTTCCAGCCCAAAGGAGCTGATCGGAAGCAGAAGACAGACAGGGAGAAGATGGAGAAGCGAACACCTCATGAGAAAGAGAAGTACCAGCCCTCCTATGAAACCACAATCCTCACTGAGGTGGGGCCCTCACGCAGCACTCGCAGGGCTCTTGTAACCAAACCTGGCTCCTTCTGCCTGTGGGTGGCAGGGAATTGGCTCTTCTGCTTCCCAGCCTCTGGCCAGGTTGGGAATAGCTGCAGGACAAAAGCAGGATTGGTTCTGTAGGCAGAGGGGAGGGTTCTTACTAGACCTGAGAAAGGGCTCTTGTGCCTGGCAGCGGGATGGGGTGTCCCCGCTCTATAGATCATCTCATAAGAGATGGTAACTGGGGGAAGGAGCCCTCGTCCTGCCCCAGGTTGATCTGGGAATGCTTCTCAGTGTCTAATTTGGGCTCAATCCACCATGGATTTGCAGCTTGGAGGAACCCAGGCTGGTGGGCACCGGGTGTGCAACCAGAGCCAGAGCACTGGCTTAGACCTCAGCTCTCTCTCTGCTTGACTTGTGTGACTTTGGGCCTTTTGAGGTTAAGAATCACTAAACCCCAGCTTTGGGACAATCTGCAGTCTCTTAGCCTGGCTGCTTCTGGTCCCCTACTTTAGTCTTTAATTGTCTTTCATAGTCAGTCTGGAGGTAGCTGCTCACCTGTGCTGAGCAGAGCAGATGTGGGAGCTTGTTCAGAGCAACCCTGTGACGATTCTGGGTTCTCCTTTCTAGTGCTCCCCCTGGCCAGAGATCACCTACGTCAATAACTCCCCATCCCCTGGCTTCAACAGTTCCCACAGCAGCTTTTCCATTGGCGAAGGGTGAGTTTGGAGAAGAGCCTGGCTTGCACGAGAGGCCATGGAATCATGGAATGGGTTGGGTGGGAAGGGACCTTAAAGCTCCTCCAGCTCCAATTCAGCTCCAGAGACCCCTCCCACTGGAGCAGGGTGCTCCAAGCCCCTGTGTCCAACCTGGCCTTGAGCTCTGCCAGGGATGGGGCAGCCACAGCTTCTCTGGGCACCCTGTGCCAGCGCCTCAGCACCCTCACAGGGAAGAGCTTCTGCCTAAGAGATCAGCTCAGTCTCCCCTCTGGCAGGTTCAAGCCATTCCCCTTGGCCTGTCCCTGCAGGCCCTTGTCAAAGCCCTTGAGGCTGTTACTTGTGGCTGCAGCCAAGCTCGGCTCTGGCACAAGGAGCATTTGCTCACACGTTCAGCTTCCAGCCCACCTCACTCTGCCTTTCCCTGTTGTGTTAATGCTCTTAACATCCCACTGCACCTTGGCTGTGCTGCCGGCCCTGTGTCCCAGTGCTCGTGGCTGTGGGATGTGGAGGGTGGTGGTTGCTGCTGGCTGGGATCCTGGGCAAGAAGGGGGGGATCAGCTCTAACCTCATGTTCTGCTCTGTCTGCCTCTTCCCAACCCAGCAATGGCTCTCCAAACCACCAGCCCGAGCCTCCTCCTCCGATCGCAGATGTAAGTCACACCTCAGAGCTTATGCTTGTAAGGATGGGGCACAGGTCAGAACATGGGATTTTGGGGGTTGTTTGCTTGGGGGGAGTCTGCTCTGGTTGAACATCTTTGGGGAGCTGAAACTCTTTCTTTGACTCCTCATTAGAAGAAGAGGTGATGGAGTGAAAAGTGCTGGGGCAGTGTTCTGGAGCTCACTGTGAGCTTTGATTACAGAATCATGGAGTCGGTTGGGTTGGAAGGGACCTTAAAGCTCTTCCAGCTCCAACCCCTGCCACAGGCAGGGACCCCTTCCACTGGAGCAGCTTGCTCCAAGCCCCTGTGTCCAACCTGGCCTTGAGCACTGCCAGGGATGGGGCAGCCACAGCTTCTCTGGGCACCCTGTGCCAGCGCCTCAGCACCCTCACAGGGAAGAGCTTCTGCCCCAGAGCTCATCTCAGTCTCCCCTCTGGCAGGTTCAAGCCATTCCCCTTGGCCTGTCCCTACAGGCCCTTGTCCAAAGCCCCTCTTCTTACTTACTGCCTGGGTCCTCACTGTGCTTCCCCCTTTGCTTCCTTCCCTTCCCTCTGTCCCTCTGAAGCCCTTTTAGACCCAAGCCCGTGCAGGCTGCAGCCTTTGCTGTGTGTGCCGGGAGGGCTCAGCAGGCTCTCGAGTTTAGGCTGTGAACCCAGTTGGGGCTGCTTCCCCCATGGGACCGCTGCCACGTCCCCCCTGAGGCCGTGCCCCTCCTGTCCCTCCCTGCAGAACCTGCTGCCCACCAGCACGCCGCAGGAGGCCCAGCAGTGGCTGCACCGAAACCGCTTCTCCACCTTCTCGCGGCTCTTCCGGAACTTCTCCGGTAGGTTCCCACATCCCCCCTGTGCCTGCCCCTTCTCCGAGCCAAGCCCCGGGCTCCTCCTGCTCCCGAGGCCATCCCCATGCAAACAGAAACGTTCTTTAACACCTCCTGTTTCACTGTAACCCACTAAATGGGGCTCCCTGAAGGCCCTGTTCTTCGTCTCTCACCTCGCCCACGTAGCGGGGACTGGGGTGGTTTCTCCTCCAAGAGCACCCTCTGATGTTAAAGCAAGCTGAGGGCTGGGGGGGAGCGCTGTGGCTGAAGAGATGCTTCACATTTATTTGCCTCTCCCTCCCTGATGATCCAGGGTCACCCGGGCTGGGAACGATCCCGTGCACCAAAACACTCTCCTGCAAAACCAGCCTGGCAAAGAAACCTTTGGGGGAAGCGGGGGGACGTTGTTCCCAAAAGGCAGAGGCAGTCTGGGGATGGGCTGAGCTCTGTGAGCAGGAGGAGGGGGAGCCCAGAGCCCCCATCCCAGACACCCTGGGCTGACTCCTGACTTCTCCCCCTCACGCTGTAGGTGCAGACCTGCTGAAGCTCACCAGGGAGGACGTGATCCAGATCTGCGGCCCCGCGGATGGCATCAGGCTCTTCAACGCGCTGAAGGGCCGGTACGTGGAATTCCCTGCCCAAAAGGGACTATTCCTTTGCACCTCTCCCTGGAGAAGCAGGGACTGCTGTTGACCTGACCTGTCTGAGCGGGAGCATTGGGAAGGGGCCGCTGCAGCCGGGTGGGGAGGCACAGGGTTGGCTTTATCCGGGAGGGAAGGTCAGGGGAGGCATCGGCGTGGATATCTGATATGGGGCAGCGCTTCAGGGGGTCAGGGATCTGCCTCTGACAGCAGACATGGGAGCTGTGGTCACACTGTGCTGGGGAGAAGGGCACGAAGGACAGGAGGTGCTGCACTGCAAAGTGAGACTGAAGGAGAAGGAGCAGAGCTCGATCTGAGCCGTGGCTGCTCAGGCCTCAGGGGTGACCCATCCAGTTCAGCTGCTTGGTACCAGATGGCACCATGCCCCTGGGCCAGCTTTCCTGTTACAGAATCCCAGCCTGGTTTAGGTTGAAGGGACCTGGAAGCTCCTCCAGCTCCAATCCAGCCCCAGGGACCCCTTCCACTGGAGCAGGGTGCTCTGAGCCCCTGTATCCAACCTGGCCTTGAGCACTGCCAGGGATGGGGCAGCCACAGCTTCTCTGGGCACCCTGTGCCAGCGCCTCAGCACCCTCACAGGGAAGAGCTTCTGCCTTAAGAGCTCATCTCAGTCTCCCCTCGAGCAGGTTCAAGCCATTCCCCTTGGCCTGTCCCTACAGGCCCTTGTCCCAAGCCCCTCTCCAGGTTTCCTGCAGCCTCTTCAGGCACTGGAGCTGCTCTAAGGTCTCCCCTTCAGGAGCCTTCTCTTCTCCAGGCTGCCCCAGCCCAGCTCTCTCAGCCTGGCTCCAGAGCAGAGCTGCTCCAGCCCTTGCAGCATCCCCATGGCCTCCTGTGGTCTCTCTCCAGCAGCTCCACGTCCCTCTTGTGCTGCTGCCCCAGAGCTGGATCAGGCCTGCAGGGGGAGGTTTCCCCTCCCTGCCCTGCTGCTCATGCTCCGGGGGCAGCATCACCAAGGTGGGGATGACCACGACAGATTTGCTTTGAGATGAGTTTGTTGATCTCCTCTTTTCCCTCTGAGGATACTGGGCAGGGAGAGCGCTGGCAGAGGGTCAGGAGCTCGAGGTGTCAGAGCAGATGTGGTGGGGTTCAGTCCCTGCTCTGTCCACAGGATGGTGCGGCCCAGACTGACCATCTACGTGTGCCAGGAGTCCCAGCAGCTCAGGGACCTCCAGCAGAAGCACGAGGACGGGGACACAGTGACCAGCACATTCTTTGGTAAGGGCTTCAAAGCCTGGCTGGGGGCACGTGTGCTTGGGCTCCTGCAGCAGGACCGGGGGGGAATAATTCAGATTCACCCTGGGGCTGTTTCCAGCCCTGCTCCTGCTGCTCGTGGACGCTCAGCACCAGTTGCCTCTGATCTCCTCATCCCCACGCCACTGCCTGTGGGGTTTGGGCTGCCCAAAGGCCCCTCTTTGTGTTGCTAGCACTCACAGAGCCTGCACAGCAGCTCCAGGAGGGTCTGAGGCTCCTGTTTTCAGCTGCTGCATCTCGTGCTGGCTGCTGCCGTTCTCTTTGCCTGCAGCCCAGTGCAGGGGGTGTCACAAACCGAGGGGTAAGGGTGCCAGAAGATAAGGATGAGCCCTATTAATCACCCTGGTCCTGCCCAGCTGACCTGTCTCACCAGATGGGGCTGCAGACCCTGCCTGTTGGCTGGTTGCCTGCTGAGCTGACAGATGCTGCTGTGAGAATCCAGCATGCCCAGACAACAGGGAGTGACCTACATTTGTGCAGCAGCAGGCCCTGAGTTGTCACCTCCGTGACTGGAGTGAGTGCAGAAGCAAACCAGCTCCTCCTTTTCCTTGCCCTGCTCCAAAATGGATCCTCTCCCTTCCCCCAGGAACCTGCCTGATGGGAGTGGGGGAGCAGGGGGGAAGCTGGGGCAGGACTGGAGCACCCCCAGGAGCGGTACAAAACACTGCTTGGTTGATGCCAGTCGAAACAGAAGCTTTTAGGGCAAGGACTGCATCAGTAAAGAGCCCTGCAGGGCACTGGTGCCAGGCAGGTCACTGCAGAGCTGCTGCTGCTGTAGCTCAGGGCATCCTGCAGCATGAGCAGGCACCGGGGGTGCTGCAGCTTGGCAGCTGCTGTGTGAGTCAGGCACAGCAGCGACTGCAGCCACGGTGTGGGCACCAAAGCCCTGCTTGGCATCTGCTAGAGGGGCTCTCCTGCTCGCAGTGTACCACGCCATCTACCTGGAGGAGCTGACGGCCGTGGAGCTGACGGAGAAGCTGGCCCAGCTCTTCAGCATCTCCTCCCAGCAGATCAGCCAGATCTACAAGCAGGGGCCCACGGGGATCCACGTGCTCATCAGTGACGAGGTAACAGCCTCTGGGTGCTCCTCCTTTCCAACCTCCTGCACTGCGTTGCTTCAGCTGGTGTGTGGCTGAGAGTGCTCTGAGCTTGGTGGAGGCTGCAGAGGGGCCTGGGGAAGGGATCCCGGGGGCAGGACTTCAGGAAGGGCCCTGCTCAGGTTCCAAGGACTCAGAGCTCGTTGTTGAAGCCAGGAGAGCCAAAGATGCTGATGCCTGGGGACGCTGCTGTGCTGCTGGGGGCACCTCCCTTAAACCCATGGGATTCCTCAGCGTGAGCAGCTCTCCCAAGCTCTGTTCTAAAACCAGGGATGGGAATGGCTGGGGAGGACTCAGCTTTGAGACCCAAGAGTTTCTCTCCTTGCTTCCCTGTTTGGACCTTCAGTGCTGGAGAGCTGCAGAAGGGAGCAGTTATTTATGGCTGGTGCCTTTGCTACCTCCCAGAGACTGAGCTCCTGCCCGAGCAGCTTCCAGCCCTGTACCCTGTGCCCATGGCTGAACACGAAGCCCTCACTTCGCTGTGAGGCACCTGTGCTGTGTTCAGACACAGCCTTGGGCTAAGCTGGCTCTTCTGGCTTCTTGCAGATGATCCAGAACTTCCAAGATGAATCCTGTTTCGTTCTGGACACCATGAAAGGTGTGTAAGTGCCCAGCTTCCAGCTTGTTTCCCTCCTGCCCTTCCTGGGGGGAGCTCTCGTGTGAGATCCGCTCAGCCCAGCGGGTTCTTGGCCGGGGTGGGTGGCTCATGCCCTTTGCTTCTCTTGCAGCTGAGACCAATGACAGCTACCACATCATCCTGAAATAGCAGGGCACGGGAGGAGGAGCACTCACCATCCTCCCATCACGAGTGGAGACCCTTCACTTCCAGCACAAGGACACGAGCAGAGATCTGGGAACTCAGGAGCATCCTCTGCAAAGCCCCCCAGCTGCCGGCTCCTCGGCTCTTGCTTGCAGAGGACCTCAGCCTCCTGCCTCTGATGCTGGTGCTAACGTGCAGCGAGGCTGGGAGCTCTCCTGTGTAGCTCTGGGCAGAGCTTTGCCCTTGGGACCCAAGCCCTGCTGAGGGCTTTGGCTGGGGCAGACGTGCTCAGCTCTGCTGCGGGGCCCCGGTGACGCTGGCAGACTGGAGGGAACATGAATGCAAGTGGCCCAGCAGAGCCAGCCGGCCCTGGGGCAGGTGCTGAGCTGGGCAGGTCTCATACACTGCGTGCTGTGCTGCTGGAGTGGGAGGTGAGGGCTGGGGGGGTCTTCAAAGGTTTTATTAAGCTTTCATTTAATGCTACAATGCATCTCTTAGACAGAGGTGGGGACTTTGGGTTTCTCCTCTCCACCCACCCGAAAGTGGCACTGGCTCAATGGGTGCCGTCCCTCTTCCCATGCAAGGGGGAGGTCAGGAACTTTTCCATGTGGATTGGGGTGTGTAAAGCTGGAGCAAACCGCGGAATGCAGCAGAGGTGGATAAAGAACGAGCGTGCTCTGGGGTTCTTGGCTGCAGCTTTTAGCGAGTGCTCTACCCCTGCATCCCCATGCCTCAGCACTGGGGGAGCCCTGAGCACGCTGAGCAGGAGGAGGCAGCAGGATCCCAGGGTTATGGAATGCAGAAGCGCCTCTGTGCAGGGTTCCAGGCTAGCAGGGAAGGCTCTGGGGCGAAGGCTGTGGCCTGACGGGATGGATCCTGTGCAAGATCAGCTGGTAGAGACTGCCCATGCTACGGAGCTGCCTGAATGAACCAGCAGCACGACCCGAGGGTGTTTGGAACCAAAACGTAGGAGCAGAAATGCAGAGTAAAAGCTCCAGTGAGGCTCCGGGCAGCTCCAGCACAGGGCAGGATGTGCTGGATGTGACTCTCACGTTGGTCATGGCCCTGCTGCCGGTTGTAAGCCAGGAGCGACTGTTCCCATCCTCTGGGGCTGCTCCTTGCCTCGGGGCCGCAGGCGCAATTCCCAGTGCCAGTCCCAGCTGGGGCAGTCCCTTTGCCTGCACCTGCGGAGCTCCCACAGCCGCTGCTGTGCCCCCATCCCGGGGGGAAGCGCCCGGACATCCCCGGCTCCCCTCTGGCTCCTGGGTTGCGCTGCTCAGACCCTGCTGCAGCGCCGGAGCCTCAGCAGCTCCCCACAGCCGGTGCTTGGGCTCCCGCTCGCATCCAGGCACCTCCCAGGTGCTTCCAGGGCTGAGCAGAGCTGGGCTTGGCCAGGACCTGGGGGATGCAGGGGTGAACCCTGGGCATGGTCGTAGCCGAGTGCTGGCAGGGGGGGCAGGAGCCACCTGGGCTGGTTTGCCCAGGGCCTGGCCGAAGGCACTGGGTGGTGATTGCAGGCGGGAGGAGGTGGCCACTTGGCCTCTGTGCCGGGCTTTGGGCTCGTTTGCTTCCTAAACCCTGGCCCTGAGCTGCTGCAGGCCCTGCCCTGAGCTGTGGGAGCCTCAGGATGATGCCAGGAGAAGACATGAAAAACATGAACCGATTCCACCTGCTTCTCCCTGCAGGAGCCCCCTCACCTCCTGTGCACGTTCAGATCACTTGGGAAGGGGGAAGATAGAATCATGGAATGGTTTGGGATGAAGGGACCTTAAAGCTCCTCCAGTCCCAACCCCTGCCCCGGGCAGGGACCCCTTCCACAGAGCAGGGTGCTCCAAGCCCCTGTGTCCAGCCTGGCCTTGATGGGATGGAGCATCCAAACCTTCTCCATTCAGCCCATCCCAGTGTCCCAGCACCCTCACAGGGAAGAGCTCCCTTATCTCCAACCTGAACTTCCCCTGTTCCAGCCTGAACCCATCACCCCTTGTCCCACTGCTCCAGCCCCTGATGCAGCTCCCTCTTCGGAGCCTCCTCCAGCCGCTGGAAGCTGCTCCGAGGTCTCTTCTCCGGGCTGCACCCCCGCTGTTCCCAGCCTGGTTTTCCCTCTCGGCCTGCAGGAGCCCCGCCGGAGCGCTGCGAGCTCGGTGCTGATGGTGCCGGTGCCCGGGGCTGGTGGCACCCCCGGGTGAAGCGATGGGCGCATGGCGAAGGTTGCGGCCGGGCCGGGGCCGTTGCTGCAGGGGCCGGGGAGGACGGAGGCGGCGGTGCCCAGGCCGAGGCCTCCTTTAGCCCGTTCCCGTTGAACCGGGGGTGAGCTCCGCTCCAGGCTCCCCCGCGGGGCTGGGGCGCTCCCCGCCCGCACCGGGTGCGAGCCCTCCCCGGGCCGCGGGCGTGGTTCCCGTCACTTCCGCACTACATTTCCCGTCGTGCCCCGCGGCCTCAGGACTCGCTTTCCCATCGTGCCCCTCGGCGCGGGCGGCGGCGGGGAGCGTGGTGGGCGGGGCGTGCGCCGCCACGTGACGCGGGGTATATAAGGGGCGGCGCTGCGCCCGCGGCCCCATTGTTGTCGGCGGTCGGCGGCGGGGCGGGCCCGGCCCCTGCGCGCGCCCCCGGGAGCCGCCCCCGCCCCGCCCGGCCCCGCCCCGGGACCCGGTGAGTGGGGGGGGGGGGAGGGGAGGGTCCGGTACCGGCGGGGGGGGGGGCGGCCGCTCCCTCCGCGTGCACCGGGGAATGCAGAGGAGGGGGGGGCCTCGGAGCCGGGGGAGCTGCAGGGGATGAGGGGGTGTCTATAGGGGATGAGGGGGTGTCTATAGGGGATGTGGGGCTATGGGGGTGTCTATAGGGGATGTGGAGCTATGGGGGATGAGGGGGTGTCTATAGGGAATGTGGGGCTATGGGGGATGAGGGGGTGTCTATAGGGGATGTGGAGCTATGGGGGATGAGGGGGTGTCTATAGGGGATGTGGGGCTATGGGGGATGAGGGGGTGTCTATAGGGGATGTGGAGCTATGGGGGATGAGGGGGTGTCTATAGGGGATGTGGAGCTATGGGGGATGAGGGGGTGTCTATAGGGGATGTGGAGCTATGGGGTTGAGGGGGTGTCTATAGGGGATGTGGAGCTATGGGGGATGACGGGGTGTCTATAGGGGATGTGGGGCCTAAAGGGGATGGGGGGAGCTTTGCATCTTGATCGGCTATAGGGAATGATGGAAGGCCCCAGAGCTGGAGGGGTTCTAGAGGGGCCTCTAGGGGATAGGGAGGCCTTTGCTGGCTGGGGGCTATAGGGGATGCAGGGGCCTGCAGGGCACGTGGGCCCGGCTTCCAAATGGAGAACCTGTGGGGCAGGCCTGACAGCTGGGGGGGGGGGGTGTTGGGGATGGTGCCCATAGAGGATGCGGGGGACCCTTTCAGCAGAGGCTCTCCCCTCCTCTGGGTTGTGGGGGCCTGTAAGGGTTGTGGGGCACCTATGGAGGACACGGGGTACCCCTTAAGCTGCTTTGTTCTCTACCTGGGGACTGTAGAAGGTGGGGGGGATCTTTACATGTGGGGACACGGTGTAGGGGAGTTGGAGGGTTACATGGGTCCCCAAGGAGCCATGTAGTGGTAGGGCCCACCAGGGTGGTGGGAAGGAGCTGATGAGGATGATGATGATGATGATGATGATGATGATGGTGATGATGATGATGATGGTGATGATGGTGATGGGATGTGCTGGAGGAGGAGCCACCATTGTTGGGGTCCTGCTCTGATGTCCCCCCAAAGGTGGGGAGGGGTCGTTGGCTGCCCCCACTGCAGGTGCTGAGAGGGGAAGGGGGGTACTGGGGTGATGTTGTTGGGCCGTGGTGGGACCTCGAGCAGCCATGATGGAGGCTCTGCGGCCCAGCCCGCGCTGCAGAGGCCCTGAGGCTCCTCGGGGTCATCTCGGTAGGAGCCGGGCTCTGATGCTGACCACGCTCAGCCTCGGGAGAGCTGCTCCATCCAACAGCCCCGGCCGTGTCCTCCTGCCCTCCCCTTGCCCTCACGTGTTGGGAGCAGGGGAGGCCTGAGAGCAGCTCCAGAGCCTAAAGGGGCTGCAGGAGCCCTGGAGAGGGGCTTGGGACAAGGGCCTGTAGGGACAGGCCAAGGGGAATGGCTTGAACCTGCCAGAGGGGAGACTGAGCTGAGCTCTGGGGCAGAAGCTCTTCCCTGTGAGGGTGCTGAGGCGCTGGCACAGGGTGCCCAGAGAAGCTGTGGCTGCCCCATCCCTGGCAGTGCTCAAGGCCAGGTTGGACACAGGGGCTCGGAGCACCCTGCTCCAGTGGAAGGGGTCCGTGGAGCTGGATTGGAGCTGGAGGAGCTCTCAGGTCCCTCCCAACCCAAACCAGTCTGGGTTTCCATGATCAAGGTGTTCTGTGGAGCCTCCCTTATGACTCGATCCCGGTGACAGGCAAAGGGACCCAGTGGGTGTTTTGGGACCAGCCCTTTCCGTAGCCCCGCCAGACCCTCCTCAGGACTGGGAGCTGTCCCCACTGCAGCGGGCACCAAGGGGGGCTCGGGGACACCCCAGCTCTGTGGCTGCTGCTGCTGCACCGGGACCTGCACCCCTTCCCTCGCGCTGTCATCGGTAGCGGCACCAGCGGAGGGAGGCCAAAGCTGGTCCCTCACTGAAGGTCCAAGGCCTGACCCAGGCGGAGCTGGGATCTCCACTGTGCCCATGGCTGCAGCATCCTGAGAGCCGGCGGATCCACGGCTGCAGAGGAAAACCTCCGAGAAGCCCCAGCGCTGAACTCCTGGTGGTGGCCACGCAGCCTCCGTTCCATCCCCACCGGGGCGGGGGGAATAATCAGCCCCGTTTCTGGGCTCATCAACAGGAGCTTGTGCCCTAATTCCTGCCCTGGGATACGCCTGGATTTGTCGCGCACCGGCCGGGAACGGCGTGTGCCATTTTCCGCGGCTCCTGCTTTGATTCTGCAGCGATAGCAGACGTGAGCTTCCTTTTCCTTTATGTGCTTCCCTGTGCCTGGACCCTTCCCCCGAGGTGCTGCTCCCAGCCCAAAGCCCATCACGGTGGCCATCCCAGAGGAGGTGAGCTGCTTTCCTTGCTCTTTGCAGGAAGCGCATTGAGGGTTTGAATTCGGCTTCTCCGCAGGCTCCCGTTTGCCTTCCCTGGGAATAACGGCCTGAATCCCCCTGCGCTGGGCTCCGGGCTGGTGGTGGGAGCTGCTTTGCTGCTTGCTGGGAAGCACTGGAGGGGTTTTCTGCCGTGGGGCTCTGCAGTGATGCTGCCGTGTCATCCCGGCAGCGCTATTCCCGCTGCATCACGGGATGGAGCCGAGCTGGGGGGGCTCTGTGAGGAGAAGCCCCTTTTTGGGTGGGTTTCACCCAGGGATGAGCCGTTTTCCAGGGGGGAATCCAGGGAATTGCAGCCTGGCTCCTGCCTTTGCTCTCCGGTGTCGGCTTCCCAGGAGATGCTGAGCGCTGCAACAGAATAAAATGGGCTCCTCCGGTTATTCCTTGATGGGTTTTTTTCCTGGCTTTATCCTGTGTTCCGTGATCTGGTCCTTAATGCACCAGGATGGGGTCCGGCTGCTGCTGCTGCTGCTGCTTAGCCCAGGGGGGCTCTCCCTGTGTGGATCTGTTTCTTCCTGCTCTCATGCAGTTCCCACCCTCTCCTTCTCCGGCTGCTGGGATAATCCCACATCTCCATATTTGACCCCTCCGATACCTCCAAACCCCAGAGGCGTTGTCAGGATCCGCTTTTGCCTCTTGCTTTTGAGGGGAAGCTTATTTAAACCATTCCCCACCAAAAACTGGGGCTCCAGGGATGTGGTTAAAGCAGCTGGCAGAGAGGAGGGGATACAAGGAGGGAATTCTGAGCATCATCCAGGTTGCTTGGGCCTGGAGCGTGGTTTTTAGGGAGCCATCACAAGAGCCACGGGATGCCCAGAGGATCCCATGCAGGATGCTCAGGGGGTGATCACTGATCACTCTGAAGGGCTGGAGGTAAAGGAGTTCATCACTCTGGAATTGCTCTGTCAATGGAGGAGGAGCCCAGCAGCACATCCGACAGGGATCGAGGATCATTGGAGGCAATGCCGGAGGCGGAATGAGGCTCGTCAGCGGGTCCTGGACCACTGCAGATCCATGGGCATCAGCGAAGGAGCTTTGGGGACCACAGAGCAGACCTCATCCTGGGATGCTCCTGCCCTTCCTCCTCTCCTGGAAGCAGGAATCACAAACCATCCTGGGGATCATCAGCCTTGGATGAGCCTCACGCCTCGGGTTTTCCCAGTCCCACACTGGAGCCCCGTTGTGGACTGGCTCTGGGGCAGGAGGCTCTTTGACCACCAGAGTCCTGTCTCTTTCTTACCCCCCTCCCTGCTCCCAGAGGCAATTCCAGCAGCAGCTCTTTGCTTCCTCCCTCTTTAAGCCTTACATGAGGCAGCCCTGACCTGCAGAGCAGGTCTGAGGCCAGGGTGAGGGTCTCCTCTTCCCTCCAGCGGCTCCAGGACTTCTCCCTGCTCCATGCTGGGTCACTGGGAGGTGCTGGGCCCGGCTGCACCCTGTCCATTCCCAAAGCCAGAAACCACCAAAAGAAGGATGATTGGAGCTAATAAAGGAATTTAAGTGCCCTTTGCTGCACACAGGGGCAGCTGCTGCTGCGCTGGGGAGGAGGAGGAGGATGCTCACACGGGCAGGGAGTTTCTGCATTGGAGAAGTGAAATGAAATCTGATGGATCCATCCAGATGGATCCATCCCAATGGAGATGAGCTCCGTCCTGGTGGATCCATCCAGGGCTGGAGCCAGTCTCCATCCCCAGCCAGGTCGATGCTGTGGGTATTGTCCACCCCGGCACCATCCCTGGCTTTCCTCACAGGAAGCACCTGCGGGAGAGGGATTTGGGAGGATGTTTTGGAGCTTTGCTTTGGGAGGCAATGCAAGGAACTGCCGCTCTCCTTGGGGATCAGCTCCTTCCTAACCTAAGGCTGGTGAAGTTGGCTGGGCCCTGGGCTGAGCAGCACCCACAGGAACCCAGGCAGGGACCCTAGGGCTGCAGACGTGGGGCAGGTTTGGGGTGATGGAGGTGATGGACCAAGGGGAGGGCTGCAGCTGCAGCACCCGCACGTCTTTTGTGGGGCAGGAGGTGGTGACCAGGGGATGCAGAGCCTGTGTCCTGGTGCAGGCAGAGCCTCCCACTGCCCCTTCACCCCTGCATCGCCTCTGGGATCCCTGGGATCAGGCGGGTTCCGCAGGGAAGCCGCTGGTTCCGTTAGAAGCCGGTTTCTCCGTTGCCATGAGAACGGCGGTGGGAGAGGAGGGAGCAGGGAGAGGAGATGAGGCTGCGCCGCCCAGGGTGTCCCGGGGGGATTCCTGATCCAGCGGATCCCGGGTGGGCACAGGCGATGCCCTGGGCTCGGTTCAAAGGCAGAAGCTGCTGCTGGGGACCCAGGATTGTCGAGAGGGTGATGCCTGCCCATGGTCTGAATGAGGGCATGAGCAAACCTGCAGTCAGTGGCAGATGACACCAGATCGGGTGGGAAGCTCTGCAGGGGGATCTGGCCAGGCTGGATCCATGGCTGAGGGACCTGGGGGATTCAGTCTGGAGAGGAGAAGGCTCAGAGGGGGCCTGATCACTGCCTACAAGTGCCTGCCAGGAGGATGGAGCCAGGAGGGGCTGGGCTCTGCTCCCAAGGACCAAGGGATGGGACAAGAGGGAATGGCCTCAAGCTGCCCCAGGGCAGGTTTAGATGGAGCTGAGGAACAATTCCTGCCCCAGAGGGTGCTCAGGCATTGGAACAGGCTGCCCAGGGCAGGGCTGCAGTCACCGTCCATGCAAGTGCTCACAGCCCGTGGAGATGAGGCCTCAGTGCCATGGGGCAGCGGTGGCCTTGGCAGAGCTGGGAATGGTTGGACTGGATGAGCCTGAAGACCTTTTGCATCCGGGTGGATTCCATGGCTATGACATAGAGGGACACTCACTGATCTTCCCACTGGAGCATCATCTCAAATACTCCTCACCCAAGCTGGAGCCCAGCACTTCCCAGGATCCACGGACAAGCTGCCTTGTTTGGAGCACATCAGCATTGACAAGGGGGCAGGGAAATACCAGAGGCTCTCACAGCAGGATCCTCCAGCAGCTCATTCCCTTCCTACATGGAGACCTGAGAGCAGCTCCAGTGCCTGAAGGGGCTGCAGGAAACCTGGAGAGGGGCTTGGGACAAGGGATGCAGGGACAGGCCAAGGGGAATGGCTTGAACCTGCCAGAGGAGAGACTGAGATGAGCTCTTAGGCAGAAGCTCTTCCCTGGGAGGGTGCTGAGGCGCTGGCACAGGGTGCCCAGAGAAGCTGTGGCTGCCCCATCCCTGGCAGTGCTCAAGGCCAAGTTGGACACAGGGGCTCAGAGCACCCTGCTCCAGTGGAAGGGGTCCCTGCCCACGGCAGGGGTTGGAGCTGGAGGAGCTTTAGGGTCCCTTCCAGCTGCAGACCAGACACGGGGGTGATGGGTTCCCCTTGGGGAGCTGCAGGAATGCAGCAGGGTTCAGGGGCATTGTCAGGGAGGGACGGGAGAAGCTGCTCTCGGGAGCCCCGTGAACCTCTCCTGGTCATCCCAAGTGCTGTTGGCCTGTCCCAAACGCCGCGGTCGCTTCTTGCCTTCTCCACAGAGACCCCCGCGGGCTGCGGGCAGGGGCTGGCGCCGCGGAGCTGCTGGCGAAACGCCGGTGCCACCGCTGCCCACCGGCTCCCATGCGAGCCCCGGCCAAATGGACGCGATCCCGAGCGCCGGCATCAAGAGGAAGTTCGAGGATGCGGACGCGGGCTCGGCGGGATCCAACTCGGACGACGAAATCTCCAACAGCGACAGCGCCGACAGCTGCGACAGCGTCAACCCCTCCAGCTCCAGCGGCTTCCGACGTGAGTGGCCGGCGCCGCGCTGCGCTCGGGGCCGGCTCTGCCCTTCCCCTCTGCCTCCCTCATAACCCATCTGGTGATGCGCAGGGGTGGGAGGGTGCGGGACACCCGGCCTTGGGCACTTCCCAGTGTCAGCCCCATTCCTGAGGTCCAGGCTCCATCGTGGAGCTTTCCTATCCCAGGATTCGCCCTGCCGGAGCATCCCACTGCCTGCATGGGCGCTGGTGCTGTGGGGCCATGGGGGGTGCTGGCATTGCCCTCGCTGGCACCAGAGCTCATTGCTCAGCCCCATCCTGGGAACCCAGCGGGGTGCAAGGTCTGGGAGGAGGGGGGAGTTCTCTTTGCTCCTGTGACCCCCCTGCGGTGCCTCCCCCCCCGCAGCCACGTCCATCCTGAAGCGGCAGAAGCAGCTGGGCAGGAAGAACGTGCGCTTCGACCAGGTCACCGTGTACTACTTCGCGCGGCGCCAGGGCTTCACCAGCGTCCCCAGCCAGGGCGGCAGCTCCCTGGGCATGGCCCCGCGCCACAACTCCGTGCGCAGCTACACCCTGTGCGAGTTCGCGCAGGAGCAGGAGGTGAACCACCGCGAGATCCTGCGCGAGCACCTCAAGGAGGAGAAGCTCCACGCCAAGAAGATGAAGGTACCAGAGGGGGCCCCGGGTCCAGGCGGGGTAGGGGGGGGATCACCCCTATGGGTCTTTTCCCTCTCCTGTGTCCATGGGTGCTCAGTCCGGGAGCAGGCAGCAGCAGGCTCTGGGTGGCTTTGCCTGTTCTCCAGCCCATCCTTGGGCTGGGACTATGCCCTGGAGCCTTGCTCAGGGGCTGGGTCTGCTCTGCAGGGCCCATGCTGGGGCTCTCACTGCCCGGACACCCACCTCCCTCTTCCACTGCTCCTCGGGAGGCCATGGACGTGTCCATGTGCCAGCTCCCAAAGGGCTGGGACACCTGTGAGCCAGGCTTTGGGGGTGTTTGAGTCAAAGGCACGATGCAGGATCCAGCTCTGGCCCCTCAAGTCTTATTTTCCCAGGGGTCACTCTTGTGGCATCCCGGTGTTTTCAGCAGCAGGGACCTCTTGTTATCCCATTGCTCACAGGGCACAGCCCAGGGGGGCTGGAAAAGGGATTCCCTGCTTGGAATTCTCTTTTTCTTTCATGTTTCCTTGCTCCCTTCTCCCATGAGCTGGGGCGGGGGGGGGTCCGGAGGGGAGCGGGATGCGGGAATCCCAGCCTCTGCCCTGCCACCCGCAGCTCACCAAGAACGGGACCGTGGAGTCGGAGGAGGCGGACGGGCTCACGCTGGAGGACGTCTCGGACGATGACATCGACGTGGAGAACGTGGAGGTGGACGATTACTTCTTCCTGCAGCCGCTGCCCACCAAGCGGCGCCGGGCGCTGCTGCGCGCCTCCGGCGTGCACCGCATCGACGCCGAGGAGAAGCAGGAGCTGCGGGCGATCCGGCTCTCCCGGGAGGAGTGCGGCTGCGACTGCCGCCTCTACTGCGACCCCGAGGCCTGCGCCTGCAGCCAGGCCGGGATCAAGTGCCAGGTGAGCTGGGGGTGCAGGTGGGAGCTCGGGAAGGTCTATGAGGGTGGTGGGACACGGGAGGGGTTGAAGGGAGAAGCTGTGGCTGCCCCATCCCTGGCACTGTTGGACACAGGGGCTTGGAGCACCCTGCTCCAGTGGACGGTGTCCGTGCCCGTGGCAGGGGGTTGGAACTGGAGGAGCTTTAAGGTCCCCTCCCAACCCAACCCATTCCATGGTTGTGTGATCCTGGCGCTGCCACGTCTCCATCCCCCTGCCAGGTGGATCGCATGTCCTTCCCCTGCGGCTGCTCCCGGGACGGCTGCGGCAACATGGCCGGGCGCATCGAATTCAACCCCATCCGCGTGCGGACTCACTACCTCCACACCATCATGAAGCTGGAGCTGGAGAACAAGCGCCAGGGCGGGCGGCCCCCGGTGCCCGAGGAGGCCGCATCCGGCGCCGCTCACGGCTGCGGCAGCGCGTGGCCGGGGCCGCAGCCCGGCGAGACCCAGGACTTCCAGGAGTTCATGGCAGAGAACGAGTCGGCCGTGATGCACCTGCAGACGGCCGAGGAGCTGGAGAGGCTGAAGGCTGAGGAAGACTCCAGCAGCGGCGCCGGCGTCGAGAGCTTGGGCGTCTGCATCCTGGAGGAGCCGCTGGCCGTGCCGCAGGGGCTCTGCCCGGCTCTGGCCGCTCCCATCCTCATCCAAGCCCAGTTACCTCCGGGCTCATCCGTCCTCTGCTTCGCCGAGGGCTCGGAGCCAGCAGCCGCGGGCGAGCAGCCCTACTTGAACGATGGCTCCGTGCTCTACTACCCGGTGGAGCCGAGGCCGGGCTCCAGGGGCGATGGTGCCCCCCCAGAGCCCCCAGCACCGTCCTGCGTGGCCGAGAAGGAGCTCAGCGTCCTGCCCGGGGCCGGGGCTGCTCCCAGCCGAGCCGCCAGCAAGGGGGAAGCAGCCAAACCCCCTCCGTCCCCACCCGGGGCTGCAGCATCCGCCGGGGGGAGCTCGGTGCCAGCGGAGCCGGTGCTGGAGCCGGTGCTGCCGCTGTGAGCGAGGCCCCCCCTCGGTGCTCCGTTATTTATTGACAATAAGATTTTATGGACCAGCAGCGGCCACTGGTGGTTATTTACCGGGTGCTGGCGGGGGGGGGCGGGCATCGTCCCGAGGATCTGAACCCATCCCATTGCCTGGCACAGGCCGGTGGCCGCTTGGGTGCTGGACCTGGAGCCTCCCTCTTCCCAGGGCAGCTCCCTCCCGTCCTGTTCCACCTGCAGGAGAGCTCTTCCCTGGGGGGGTAACTTCAAACCCCCATTTTCCCCTCTGCTTCCATCCCTTCAATGGATGCTCACCAGCCCCCTTCGGCCACCCAGCACCTCCCTTGGATGTTCCCCCTTCCCTGGGGCCAGTGCTGGGCTCAGGATGGACTGGAAGGACCCGGAGCCAGCAGGGGGTTCCTTGCACATCTCCTCTCTGTTGTCCCGGCCCTTTCTGGTTAAGCAAATCCCATCTTTGTAAGGAGAGAACTGGGAATTGATGGGAGCCAAGAGCCCCTGATGCCCATGAGCTTCCTCTGCTGACGGGGTCAATCTGGCACAGCCCCGTGGCTGCTTCTCCTTGGGAAGCAAACCTGGGGCTCGATGCTCCCAAGGGGAACGTCCCAGCTGGAGAGCAGGGGAATTCCATGGGGGGATGAGGCTGGGGGTCAAAGTGCTTTGGTTGGTTGGGGGCTGCTGCGGTTGAAGGCTCCTGGTGCTCACCTGCCCCTGGGAACAGGGCCTTAACGGGGGTTTGGTGCTTGGGGAGCAGGTCCAAGCCCCTGGGCCCAGAAGGGGAAGGGAAGGGGCTGTTGGTTTCCACCCCAGGGGCTCCATGCCCGGCCTCAGCTCCCCAAGGCTCCACTGGGGAGGCTCAGAAGCCTGATCCCTTGGTGATCCCCATCCCCACATCCCATCCCAACAGGGACCTGCCCCAGAGCTGAGCTGTGCAACCAGAGCAGACGGTGACGCTTGAACGGCTCCAGGGCTTTATTTCCCCCTTCCTGGGTTGCTCCCCGTGGCCTCCAAGGGCCGGCACAATCCAGGACCCACCAGGATCGGATCCTGTTCCTGCTGCGCTCTCCCTGTTCCATGATTCTGGGCTTGTCCGAGCATCCCTCCCGGTCCCTGCTCCATTCGGCACCGGCTCAGACCCCACGAGCCCAGCCCCAACCTGGTGCTGCCGGAGCTGCGGTGCCTCGGCCCAGTTAAACCCAGTGCGGCTCCCCCCTCGCCCTGCTCCCCGCCCTGGTGGTGGCCGAGGTCCCGCTTCCCACTGGGAAGCCAACGCTTGGCCTCTGTTTTTCCTTCCCAGCCCTTTCTGCTCTCCCGGCGAACGCTGGATTTAAGGAGTGAAAATAAAGGGCTCCAAGTTGTGCAGTGCCTGGGGTTAAACCCATCCCAGGGAGCTCCTCTTGGGAACGGGGAGGGTCGGGGAATGGTCTTTGGCTTGGGGCTGCGTAGGGGTGGTTTGGTTCCTACCCCTCCTTTGCACCATTCCAAGTGCCCACGGTCCCCACGGCCACGGGAGCCCGGTGCAGGAGGCACCAGGGAGACGCTGGCACCGCCGGCTTGAGTAGGGCTTTAATCACGCACTTGGGCACTGGGTTGGGGTCACTCACAGGGGGGTGTTGGGGGGTTCTCATGCAGGGAGGGGGCCTTGAACCCCAGAAGGCAGCGGGGAGCTGCCTCAGAGCCCCCAAAGCCGCCTCTGCGCAGGAGGCAGCAGCACAAAGCACAGGAGCCCCTTTCGCCGCTGCTCCCGGGGCGCAGGGGCTTGGTCTTTGCTCCATCCCTCGGGGACCTTTCTGTGTCCCAGAGTGCTCGGAGCAGGGAAGGAGCTCGAGCAGGAGCCTCCGCACGAGGCTGAGCAGAACCCGCTGCTGGGAGACCCCAAGGGCAGGCCCATGGGCAGCTACTCCCCTCCTGGGCTTGAAGGGTCCCAGGCTGGGGCTGAGCCCCACAGCACGAAGGGGAAGAGCAGAGCCAGGGCAGGAGGGGGGAGCCGTGTCCTTACCCCATGGCAGCAGCTCGGGGCAGGGGGGGTTCAACCCCCAGGGTGGGTTTTGGGCAGCACCAGGCTGGGAAGCGGCAGGGCTGGGGGGAGGCCGCGGGCTCCCCCGTCACTCCTTGGGCCTGACGTAGTTGAGGGACAGCAGGACCATGCTGTGGGCCAGGAGCGAGGCTTCGGAGGCTGAAACAGGAACACGAGCGGGGTCAGAGCCATGGAACCATGGAACGGGTTGGGGTGGGAGGGACCTTCAAAGCACCTCGAGTCCAACCCCCTGCGATGAGCAGGGACGACATCAACTGGACCAGAGCTGCCCAACCCCTCCGACCACGCTCATCCCGAGCTGCCAGTGCAGCACCAGAGGCTGCAGGGCCCCTCCTCACCCCCAGCCCTTCTGCTCTGCTCTGGGTCCCCCATTTCCCTCCCAGCCCCATTCTCTTTCCCCCAGGGCTGGAATCTGCCACCCTGAGGTCGCTGTGGGACAGAGGCAGCCACCCCTGGGCTGCTCCTTGGGGTATCCCACATGGGCACATCCATGGATAGAGCCAGCGCGTTCCTCCGTCCCCTCCTCCATGGGACAGCCCAGACTGGGATAAAGCCACTGCTCATCCCGGATCTCCCCCAGCAATGAGCCCAGGCCCCTGCCCAGCCCCACCAGGCAGGAGCCACCGTCACCTTCCAGCCTGCAGGAGAGCCCCAGCCACTGCTCCAGCCACGCTCTGCACGAGGCCACGTCCAGCGGAGTGGAGTGCAGGCCCCGGAGGTAACAGGCCTGGAGGGCACAGGAGGGGGCACTCAGCACCAGGGCCTGGGCTGGGGTGCAGGGGCTGGGAAGCTCCCCCAGCTCCAAGCCCTGGGGGGGTCCTCACCGCTCTGAGCTCCTCCTCGCGGAGCTGCCCCAGGCTCAGGCGCTGCAGGGCCCGGTCCAGCTGCCGGATCTCCAGCACATGGCTCCGCAGGCGATGCCGCAGGATGGGGGCCGGCAAGTGTGGGGTGAGGAACAGGACCCGGCTCAGGGCTTTCTGAGGAGGGAAAGGGGACGGAGCCCCCCCCCACAGCGGGCGTTGGACCCGTGCGGGCAGGACCTGGAGCCTCTCCCAGCCGTGACCCACATTTCAATCCCATTTGATCATCATCCCACACGGAATCCCCGTCCCGGCAGCGCCCGGGCCCGGTGGAGCAGAGGCCACCCTGCCGTGGGCTGCCCACGGGTGCTGGGTGTGAGTCTGGGTGTGGGATGGCTCAGAGGCCAACGGTGACCAAACAGCCTCGTCCCCGGGAATCCCGCGCGGGTTTGGGTTGAAGGGACCTCAAAGCTCATTTAGTTCCAACATTCCCAGTTCAATCCAGTTGCTCCAAGCATCCCAGTGTTTCCAGGGATGCAGCACCCAGCTTTGCATCCCCGCCTGGCCCGGGTTTAGGGCACAACCCCCAAGCCGAGGGGCACAAAAGCCCAACTCACCACATGGCAGAGCTGGAGCTGGTTCAGAGCCAGGCCAGGGCCCGAGAACGCCCCTCTCAGTGCGCAGAGCTCGGCCACGCGGGGCTGGGAGCCGCGCTGCACCTGCAGGAGCACAGAGCCCGGCGCCAGCACCTCCCCCGGTGTCCTCCCGGTGGCGGCACAGCCGCAGGGTGACAGCGGCCCGGGGATGCTGTACCTCGGAGCAGAGCTGCTGCAGGCGGGATTGGAGCTGCGGCTCAGGCAGGGATCGCGCTGCCCGTGCCAAGCTCTCCAGCACAGCCGGGTAGGAATCCCTGCGGATGGCGTCGTAGGTGGCCAGGAACTCAACCTGCTGCTGGGAGGTCCAGAAGTGACGGATCAGGAGCTGCCGTGGGAAGAAATACCTGGGGGAGGAGAGGAGAGAGGGATGCAGGGGGGGGAAATGAACGGGATGGGAGCTCCTTCAGAGGGGGAGCTCGGCACTCACAGTCCTGCAGGGTGGAAAAGAGCTTCGGTTCCAACCATGCCCAGCACTGCCATGGCCACCACTGCCCCATGGCACTGAGGCCTCGTCTCCACGGGGTGCGAACACTTGCAGGGATGGTGCCTGCAGCCCTGCCCTGGGCAGCCTGTTCCAATGCCTGAGCACCCTCTGGGGCAAGAACTGTTCTTCAGCTCCATCTAAACCTGCCCTGGTGCAGCTTGAGGCCGTTCCCTCTTGTCCCATCCCTTGGTCCTTGGGAGCAGAGCCCAGCCCCTCCTGGCTCCATCCTCCTGGCAGGCACTTGGAGGCAGCCATCAGGTCCCCCCTGAGCCTTCTCCTCTCCACCTGAACCCCCCAGGTCCCTCAGCCCTTCCCCATCACACTTGGGCTCCAGGCCCTGCACCAGCTCCATTCCCTTCTCTGGCCCTGCTCCAGCCCCTCAATGTCTCTCTTGCAGCGAGGGGCCCAGAGCTGAGCACAGGACTTGAGGTGCAGCCTCCCCAGTGCCCAGTGCAGGGGCACAATCCCTGCCCTGGCCCTGCTGCTGCCTCACTGGTGCTGAGCCAGGCCAGGATGCTGGGGGCTTCCTGGCTGCCTGGGCACAAGCTGCTCCTGCTCAGCTCCATCCATCCAGCTCCTTTCCCATGGGCAGTTTCCAGCCGCTCTTCCCAAGCCTGGAGCATTGCAGGGGGTTGTTGTGGCCCCAGTGCAGGACCCAGCACTTTGCCTTCTTGAACCTCATCCCATTGGCACAACCATGGAGCCAGCCAGGCCAGATCCCTCCGCAGAGCTTCCCACCCGACCTGGTGTTATCTATGACCTGACTGCGGGTTCGCTCCATCCCCTCATGCAGGTCAGTGACAAAGACACAAACCAGACTCGGCCCCAGCACCAAGCCCTGGGGAACATCCTATGGGACCAGCCCCAGCCTGGATTTAGCTCCATTCCCCAGCACCCAGCCAGGATTCCAGCCTGTGCTCCAGCAGCCGGTTCTCCAGGAGAACGCTGTGGGCAGTGGTGTCAGGAATGAATCAATGGGATCTGAGGAGGGAAACCAACATCCACAGACCCCGAGTGGGTCACGGGAGATCTGCTCCTCTGAAGGCTGCGGGGAGCTTAGGAAGGAGTGCTCTGGTGCTGGGATCGCTGCTGTGCCCGGCTGGAGCTGGGGCTCTCATCAGTGGACACAAGGGAGCAGGAATGGAAACTGCAGGGATTTAGAGGGATTTAGCTCCAGGATCAGGCCAGCTGGAAGGGAGAGGGACGCTGGAGACAGCGAGAGGTGGAGTGAGGGAGGGAGGTGTCTGGTTGGATTTATAGCTCCAAGAACCCCAGTTCCATGAAGTCTAGGATGGAGCCCAGAGGTCGGGGTCGTGGCCGTACTCACATGAGGATGATGACCAAGAAGTTGGCGAAGGGCGGGATGGCAATGATTCCAATGGGAACAGCCTTGATCAGGTCCCTCCGGAACTGCCTCCAAAAGAAGCGAGAATCAGGATCCCAGTCCTGGGCGCAGCTCCCGATCCCCGCCCTGAGAGTGGGGCCGAGCCGGTGGCGGTGCCGTACCTGCCGCAAGCGCTCCATGTCCCGGTACGGCAGCTGCTGCACGCTCAGCCTCTGTCGGGCCATTCGGGAGCGGATGTCTCGGATCTCTTTCACTTCCAAGAAGAGCGCTTGGATCCCTGGCGAAGCACGGAGCAGCCTCAGCCTCTGGCTCCCAGGAAAACCCCTCCAGCGGTGCGGGAGCACATCCTGCTGCCCCCCCAGCACCCACCTCTGGTGAACGTGGAGTGGAGCACATAGAACCGGGGGAACGTGCGCTCCAGGAACCTCTCGTACCTCCTGTTGATGCGCTTCGCCGTGGAGACCAGGGCGGCCAGGACGGACCTGGAGCCAGCCTTTGTGGAGAGGCAGCGCCCCGGGAGCCTGCAGCAAAGCACCCCGGGACTGATCCTGTCCCGCAGGAAAGGGCTCCGAGGGAAGCAGGGGCTGGCCTGGAGGTGGGCACTGGGCTGGGGGGTGGCCTGAAGCCCCCGGAAAAGGGTTGAGGTGCTGGGGGCCCCCCCTTACCCTGCACGGGCCCAGGCAGCCGCTTGTGACAGGGCTCGGGGCTGGGGGCAGCGGCCCAGGTGACTGCGGAGGGGGCCTGTGCGGGGCGCGGTGCGGGGGCTCCGTGTGGCACAGAGCGGGGCGGCGGCACGGCGAGGAGCGGGGAGCTGGGAACAGGGAGCCCGCGGGGTCTGCGGCCCGTCCGGGGAGCACGGAGGAGGCAAGGGCGGTAACGGCGCCGGGGTGCGGGCGCTGCGGCGGGAGCGGGCGGCCCGGGGTGGAGGGGGTGGCCCCGCTCACCTCAGCTCCCGCCGGGAGCGGCTGAGGCCTGCGGCGGGGCCGGGCCCGAGGCGCCAGAGCAACCCGCGGCAGCCGGCCATGGACAGCGCCATCTTGACGGGACACCGCCGGGACGAAGGTCACGCGGAAAGCTGGCCGCTGATTGGCTGACGGAGAAGCAGGGCGGCCAGTCATGTGACCAAAGGCGGAAGTGGCCTCTCGGGGCCGCAGCGGAGCGGGTTGGGCTGTGGTTGAGCTCTCTCCGCGTTACCGGTAACGGGGCCCGGCCCCGGCTCCCACCCTCACCGCCACCGGTTCTCCCTCTCCATCGCCGGTGCCAGCTCGGGGGCAGCGCCGGGCCCTGCCCACCCGCCCCGTTCCCGGCTGGGGAAGCGCTCCCGGACCCTCCCGCTGTCCCCGCTACAGCGGCACCGGGGATGGGGGTTAAACCCCGGGGGTCCCTGCTCTGCCCGGCTCCCCTGGCCCGCAGCGGGTCCAGGCCGGTCCGTCCGTCCCTTCCTCCCATGGACAACCCGCAGCCGAGCGGCCAAACCGGTTCCGCCTCCGCCCGGGGCAGTTTCACGTGGGCCGTGTTTGTTTTCTCGGTCCCGAACGCCACTGGAAACGTGTCGATCCCTTTGGGAAGCGGCTGCCCCTTCCTGCAGGCTCTGCCGGTCCATTCCCCCCATCCCACCCCCTACGTGGCCTCCTCCCAGGTCTCTGTCAGCGCCTCTGTCTTCCATGAGATCCTGGGGATGCTTTTCCCAGCCGAGCCCCCTCTCCACGCCGCTTCCCTCGGCCCCTGGAGCGCATGGAGCCGGTCACGCACACCCGTGGCCCTGCCCCGGTGCATCTCGGAGCGCTGCACATTCAGCTCCTGCTTATCGGGAAAAGGCACCAGGGGCCCTTTTGCGGCGAGGAAATGACAAAAGCGCGGGGTTATCGCGGGGCTCGGTGCGCTCCAGACCCCGGGGCACGGCTGATAACGGGAGGTATCGATCCAGGCTGGAAAGAGAGCGCCCCTTATCAGCGCTGCACGTACCAGCACCGGCAAGTGCCCCTTACGTGCCACTTGGGCTCTAATCTACCATCAGCCCCGTGGACTCTGCTTCCACAAACGGCCTTTTCATCAAGGCGCGGGTTGATTCCGTGCCCAGCAGCTCAGAACCCACCTTTCCCCCCAAGCCCCAGCGCTGCCGTGGGGCCAGGGTTGTGCCATGAACCCCCCGTTTGGCTGCCGGCGCTTTATGGCTCCGTGACAAACGATAAGGGTGAAGATGATGGGGTTGTTTTCGGGAGACTTTGAGTCGTGCCCTGAGCACGGAGCTGCCCCAGGGTGGGGACGCCCCGTATTTAAGTGAGCGGGACGGAGCTCCCCGAAACCAGCCTGCCCATAGCACCATGCCCAAGAAGTACAGCCTGGAGCTGGGTGAGTACGGAGTGGGAGCGCTGCTGTTGGGGAGGCAGCACCCTCACCCCAAAGCACCCACATCTGGGAACAGTGGGATACTGGGGAATAGGTTTTCCAGCATCAAGCCTAAAAGCTGTTGGCAAAGCACCGTTGGTGCTGTGGGCACGGGCTGCGCTCGCCTGCCCGTGCAGGGTTTGAATTCCCTCTCTGTGCGGGAGCCTCAGGCTCCCATCTCCCGGATTTCTCACTTTCCCAGGATTTGGTTGTGTCAGAACACTTCCCCGTGGCACTGTTTGTGTTCAATGGCAGTTGGGGAAGCTCTGTTTGATGGCAGCGAGTTGCTGCCTTCCCCGTGCCGCAGCTCTGCTCTGTGAAGGGCGAATTATCCTGAGTATTCATGGGAGCGTGCGGAGCAAGAGGAATTCTGTGGAACCCCACGTTCCCTATGGAAGAAGCAGACAGAAACCAAACAGAAGCCAAAACAAGATTCGACCCCCAGAGCATTCCTGAGGTGCTGCTGCACTGGGATAACCAACACGGATCATTCCTCAGCTCCGGGGAGCTCCTGCTCCGGAGTGAGCCATAGAATGGGGCAGGATAAGGACAACCTGGGAGCAGGAATTAACCCAGCTTGTCCCGGCCCATGTCCCCTGCCCTGGGGCTTGTGCCCCCCATACCAGGGCTGCGTGACCCCCCCGGGGCTCCTCTGACCCCATCCTGGGGCCTTGTTCCGCTCCCTGGGTCCCGGTTTCCACCCCGGGGTCCGCACCGGTGCCCGCATCTCCCCCTATCGGGTCCTGCACCGGGGCCCCGTCCCCTCCGTGCGCACCCCCCCCCCCCCGGGGTCCCGTTCCCAGATCCGGAGCCTGCTCCAGGGCCCCTCCCGGGACCCCGTTCCCCAGCACCGGGGCTGCCGCCAGGCCCCGTTCCCCGTCGCCGTCCCCGGTCGCTCCGCGCCGCGTCACGGGGCGGGCGGCGCCAGGCCGGCCCGAGCGGCAGCAACGCGGGGCCGCGGCATGAGGCGGCGGCGGCGGGGCCCGGCGGGGCCGGTGAGCGCGGCCGGGGCTCGGTGTGCGTGATGGGGGGGGGGCTCCATTGGGGGGATCCCGCGGGATGCGGGGGGATCCCCCCATGGAGTGACCCCGGGGGGTCTCTGAGTGTGCCGGGGGGGGGATCCCCCCCCCCCAGCGCTGCCGGGGTATCCGGGGTGTTTGGGGGTCCCCGGCGGGGGTTCCCGTGGACCTGCGGCCTCCAGCAGGACCCTCAGGGACCCACATGGGCCCGGCTCCCTGCCCCCCGGTGACCTTGGGGTGTCCGCAGCGCCGGGGGCTCCTGGCCCGGTCCAGCCCCCCCCGGGACGGGGCTGCCGCTCTTGCTCTGTGGGTGCTCCCCCCCCCCCGGGTTTGGGGTGGCACGGTCCGGGGGGGGCGGGGGGGCAGTGATGGATGAGCTTTAACGGGGCCTGGGTGCGAGGGGAGCCCCGGGGGTTGCCGCGGGCGCCGGTGCTGCCGTGGCCGTGCCCCGCAGAGCTCCGTGAGCCCTGAGCACGGGCCCCGCCCGGGGACGCGGCCCCGGTGCGGTCCCAGGGCGCTCTCGGCGTGGTTTCAACCCCCGGGGCTCCGGCTGCTGCTCTGCAGCGATGGGGCCGTGGGGAGCGCTGGGATGAGGGGAGCTCGGGGCGCGTCCAGGGACCCCTTCCACTGGAGCAGGGTGCTCCGAGCCCCTGTGTCCAACCTGGCCTTGAGCACTGCCAGGGATGGGGCAGCCACAGCTTCTCTGGGCACCCTGTGCCAGCGCCTCAGCACCCTCACAGGGAAGAGCTTCTGCCTAAGAGCTCAGCTCAGTCTCCCCTCTGGCAGGTTAAAGCCATTCCCCTTGGCCTGTCCCTCCATCCCTTGTCCCAAGCCCCTCTCCAGGTTCCCTGCAGCCCCTTCAGGCACTGGAGCTGCTCTCAGGTCTCCCCTTAAGGAGCCTTCTCCAGGCTGCAAGGACCACGCTGTGCCCCCGGGACCCCACTGAGTTCAAAGCCTCCCATCAGCTGCAGGGACCTCAATGGCAGGAACCGCTCCTGGCGTGGGACCAGCGCTGTCTCCACGCTGGGGAGGAGCAGGAGCCCTGGGCCCTTCCTGCCCTTGGTGCCTTTGGGGCCATCAGGCAGGAAAGAGCCGTGAGCCCCGGGCTCGGGGGTCCCCCCATGGGAAGGGAGGGCAGAGGTGGAGGAGGAGCCGTTGTTGTCCCTGTCCGGGCAGCAGCGCCCTTCCTATGGCAGTAACCTCCTGGTGCTCTGCTCGGGGCTTTTTGCTTTATCCCAAGGGATATTCCTGCGGGGAACGTTCCCCGAGTGTGAACACCGGCTATGGAGGCAAAGGCAGCTGGGGGGGGAGCGCGCCTGCTCCTGAGGGATTGCTTGAAGAGCTTCACACAGGGAAGGGGAGCGACAAATCCCAACCTTTCTGGTCCTTTATCCTCTCGTTTCCCCCTGCAGAGCAGCAGGGGGGGGTCCCCAAAGCCCTGCCTGGGGAGATCCCCACAGCCCTGCATGGGGGTGTCCCCAGAGCCCTGCATGGAGGGATCCCCAAAGCCCTGCATGGGGAGATCCCCACAGCCCTGCATGGGGGTGTCCCCAGAGCCCTGTAAGGGGGGATCCCCACAGCCCTGCATGGAGGGATCCCCAGAGGCCTACATGGGGTTGCCCTCAAAGCCCTGCATGGAGGTGTCCCCAAAGCCCTACATGGGGTTGTCCCCGCAGCCCTGCATGTGGGGATCCCCACAGCCCTGCATGGGGTTGTCCCCGCAGCCCTGCATGGGGTTGTCCCCGCAGCCCTGCATGGGGGGATCCCCACAGCCCTGCATGGGGTTGTCCCCGCAGCCCTACATAGGGGTGTCCCCGCAGCCCTGCATGGGGGTGTCCCCAGAGCCCTGCATGAGGGTGTCCTCAGAGCCCTGCATGGGGTTGTCCCCGCAGCTCTGCATGGGGGTGTCCCCGCAGCCCTACATGGGGGTGTCCCCACAGCCCTACATGGGGGTGTCCCCGCAGCTCTGCATGGGGGTGTCCCCGCAGCCCTGCATGGGGGTGTCCCCAGAGCCCTGCATGGGGTTGTCGCCACAGCCCTGCGGGCCCGGGGGGAGCTGTATCTGGAGATAGAGGAGCCAGCCCCGCTCCACCCAGCTGGGATGAGTGGGCAGCACCCATCTGGGTGGCTCAGTAACGATGCTCCCTGCGAGCTTCCCCTTTGCCTTCAGTCATGGCGAGGGCTCCGTGGGACTCAGCCCCGGTAAGCGCTGCTCCTGCTGACGGGGTGGGGGCAAGGGGGGGTTCATGGCTAAACATCGGGCAGGGGGGCAATGAAAGACCCTTAGGAAGGAGCCTGTGAGGAAGGGGCAGTGTGGGACCCGCGAGCCTCGGGGCTGTGAGGTGATGCCCGGCCCCTCCTGTCCTAACCGAGGGGCAGGGGATTCATGGAGTCATGGAGAGCTTTGGGCTGGGAGGGACCGTAAAGCTCATCCAGTGCCACCCCTGCCTTGGGGGGTGCTGCAGGTCCTGCCGGGCCCGGCATGAGGCTGCCCCTCACCTCTGGCTTCATCTGGAGCACAGAAACCCGGGATAGGGAAATCTCGGGCTTTGGTCACCTCCCTCCGCATGACGCCCGGGGAATTCCCCAGCAAACCCTCGGGATCATTGGGAAAGGGGCAGAATGAGCAAACCCCTCCTCTTTGGTGGGCCTTAGAGGTGCCCTGTGTCCTGTGGGATGCTCCTGGAGCATTCCTCAGCCACGCTGGGCTTGATTTAATCCTGCTTGGAGAGATAAGGACCAAGGGAGCCCTGCCTGCAGTGACCCTGGGGCTGAGCCCAGGGCGCTTGGCTGGTTACAAACCACCTTGGAGCTGGTTGTGGGATCTTGGGAGACCTGAACCGGGTTCACACCCCTTCAAATGGATTCCTGGCTGGTGTTTGCCTTCTGGACCTTCGCTGGGCCAATGTGGCCTTGCTGGAAGGGAATCCTCTGTTATGGGACAAGGGGCTTTGAGGGAGGTTAAGTCCTTCCTATGCAGAGAGTGCTGGGACTTCAACTTGTCCTGGCGGGGCTGGGGCGTGCCCTGGAGGATGCCAGGTCCAGGCCTTCATCCCAAGCCCTGCTCCAGATCCCGGCACCCTCCTGCGTGGGCTTAGACTGGAAACTGCCCCGTGATGAAAGAGTTCCACGGGGCCCTTACGGACACTTGAGCTGCCCTGAGAAGGGTGCGGTGGCCCTGGCATGGCCCTGCCTGGAAGGGGAGAGCTGCAATGGGCTGTTGACACATGGAGGAAATTCCAGGCTTTGTTTCCTCAGCTGGAGTTTCACAAGAGGGACAGAGCCGGGGCTCTCTGCTCCCCCCTTCTTGTTTGAGTTTCCAAGCAGATCCCAGGCTTAAAACCCCCCCTCCTGGCCCTGCTGGCTCCTTCGGAGCTGGAAAGGGGCTGGGGAGGTCCCTGCGATGCCGGGGCTGGTGCCCCTCTTGGAGCTTTTATTCTCCTTCCTGATGATGTTTCCTCCTTTCCCTGCAGCCAACGTGGCTGATCTAAAGCAGGATCTGGGCCACCAAAAGGGTTCGACCATGGGGAACTCCGACATGGACCAGAAGGCTTCCTACGGTACGGCTGCCCATGGCACAGCATCTCTGCTCATACACACACCTTCTGCCCCAGAGCTCAGCTCAGTCTCCCCCCGGGCAGGTTCAAGCCATTCCCCTTAGCCTGTCCCTGCATCCCTTGTCCCAAGCCCCTCTCCAGGTTCCCTGCAGCCCCTTCAGGCACTGGAGCTGCTCTCAGGTCTCCCCACAGCACAGCAGAGGGGCAGGATCCCCTCCTGCAGCCGCTGCTCCTGCCCTGGGGGTGCAGCCTTGGGATGTGGCTCCATTTCATCCATTTCTTTGCCCTGCACAACCCACCCCAAGGTCTCCGTGTGCCCGTTGCTGCCCGCCCGCTCCATTAGCCCAGTGGCCACAAAACCTCAGGCCTCTGAGGTGACCCCAGCAGGAGATTCGGTGCCTGGGGCTCATTCCACCTCCCTTGGTGAGCTGGACCAGCCCTGAACCAGCCCGTCCTGCGCAGCCGGATCCCTCTCCGGCTCTAAATCCCTTATGTAAATGCCCCGCTGGCAGGGCAGGAGCCCGGGGAGGGATTTGGGAGGCAGGGAAAAGGAGGAGCCTTCCCCTTCCCTTTACTCCGGTGTTGCAATAGGTAGCTCGGTAAAAGCTGCCCTTGGGTCCCGGCCTCCTCCCCCAGAGCTGGGCTCTGGGACACAGCTCTGGGACCCAGCTCTGGAGCAGGATGCCACGCAGGGAGAGCAGGAGTGAGTGTTGCCTCCACGTGGGAGCAGGGGCTGTGGGCTGGAGGTGGGCAGGGGGGGAGTGGGGCCCTGGTCCAAGCCTCAGCACATCTCCTGAGGGAATAACGGGCTCTCTCGTGGCACCTTGCTCAGGAGGTGAGGTTAGAACCCATCAGGGCCTCCCCTCGTGCTTGAGGAGGGGGAAAACTGCCCGACCACCGCTTGCTTCCAGAGCAGAGCAGTGCTCCGAGGTCCCCGTGGAGATCCAGGATCCCACAGGCAGCAGGGTCCTTCCAGCAGGAATCTTCTCCCAGCCCAGGGGAGCTTGGGCTGATGCCCTCTGTAGCGGTGTGAGGGCAGCACAGGCTCCTCTCGCTCTGCCTGCGGGTCCTGCCCGGTTGTTCTGTGTTTCCAGGGATCCTGGCTCATTCCTTCTCCCTTTTCCCCTTCCCTCCCTGCAGAAGATGCCTCCGGGGAGCCCGGGGGAGTCGTCAGCACCGTTTCCAGCAGCATGAACCCGCTGCAGCCATCGGATGCCTCCTCCTCGGAGCCTTTCACCACCTACTTCGACAGCAAGATCCCCATCCCCGAGGATGAGAAGGTGAGATCCATCTGCTCCAACAGGGAGATCCAGTCAGGAAAACCCTGACCCCTGTGAGCCATTCCCCTGCGTGCTGGTTCCCTTCTTGCCTACACTGGGAAGGGAAGCCTGGCTGTGGGATGGGGATTTGGGAGAGAGGAGGGAGAGGGATCTCCTTGCTGCACAGTTAAGGATTCATCCCATGGGATTTGTCCTCTGGGAAGCCCAGAGCAGCCCGGAGATCTGCTGAAGAGCTGAAGAAATGTCTTTGTGCAGCCCCAGGGGAGGGGACCCTGGTTCTTTGTTCCCTTATCAGGGGAAGGGAGCCAGAGTGACCTTTGGAGCAGCTCAGTCCCCTCTCAGGTGCCCTCTTGGCTCCTCATTAAGCGAGGAGGAGGCTGCAGGCACAGGGGGAATCATCTCCCACCTGGATTTACATGAGTGTGGCCTTGGCTGTCCCACAGCCTGCTCCTAAACCCTAGATTAGGTCCTGAACTCTGCTTTAGATTAGGAGCAGAGACTGCTGCAGAGCTCAGGATGGGATTAAAGAACAGGCTTGATTTTACCAGGAAATGAAATCCAAGCCCTGGGGCGTCTCTTGCTGGTCCTCATGCCCATGGCTGGGTCCGGGGCTCACTCGTGCTGTGTCCATGTTCTCCCCACAGCAATCCTGCTTCAGTTTCCGCAAGCTCTGGGCTTTCACGGGGCCAGGGTTCCTGATGAGCATTGCCTACCTGGATCCAGGGAACATCGAGTCGGATTTACAGTCCGGGGCCGTCGCAGGGTTTAAGGTCGGTGCTGCAAGTGAGCGTGTAACCCTGTGTGGTTTAGAGCTAAGGGTGCCATGGGGCTGAGCTGAAAGCAGCAAGGGAAGAAGGGAGAGGGAGCTTCTTGAGCTCTTGACCTGCAGGAGAGAGTCCAGAGGAGGCCATGGGGATGCTGTGAGGGCTGGAGCAGCTCTGCTCTGGAGCCAGGCTGAGAGAGCTGGGCTGGGGCAGCCTGGAGAGGAGAAGGCTCCTGAAGGGGAGACCTGAGAGCAGCTCCAGTGCCTGAAGGGGCTGCAGGAAACCTGGAGAGGGGCTTGGGACAAGGAGTGTAGGGACAGGCCAAGGGGAATGGCTTTAACCTGCCCGAGGGGAGACTGAGATGAGCTCTGGGGCAGAAGCTCTTCCCTGTGAGGGTGCTGAGGCGCTGGCACAGGGTGCCCAGGGAAGCTGTGGCTGCCCCATCCCTGGCAGTGCTCAAGGCCAGGTTGGACACAGGGGCTTGGAGCACCCTGCTCCAGTGGAAGGGGTCCCTGCCCGTGGAAGGGGTTGGAGCTGGAGGAGCTTTATGGTCCCTTCCAACCCAACCCATTCCATGATCCTATGCTGTGCCCTCTGGCAGTGACTCCTGCTCTAGATGCATTTATGTCCCCCCGTGCCAGCTCCAGGTCGGTATCAAACACCCTTTGAGCATCAGTGAGTGTCTTTTGGGCGGTCTGTGACTCCTCTGGGTGTGTTTTGGGGCCCAGGGACCTGTCACGCTCACCCCCCCCCTCCCCTCCCTCTGTGTCTCCCTCAGCTCCTGTGGGTCCTGATGCTGGCGACGCTGATCGGGCTGCTCCTGCAGCGCCTGGCGGCACGGCTGGGGGTGGTGACGGGGCTGCACCTCGCCGAGGTCTGCAACCGGCAGTACCACAAGGTGGGTGCCCTGCTGCTCCCGCCGCGGACACTGCCCTGGCCTGCCCGGGGTCCTTCCGTCTGCTGGGGCCGGATGGGTTCGTGCTGCTCGGGAGGTGCCAAATGCTCCTCGGGAGGGAGCCTGGAATCCATTTTCATCAGCACATGGGGCTGAGCAGGAGCAGCTTGTGCCCAGGCAGCCCCCAGCATCCCGGCCTGGCTCAGCACCAGTGCGGCAGCAGGGCCAGGGCAGGGATTGTGCCCCTGCAGTGGGCACTGGGGAGGCTGCACCTCAAGTCCTGTGCTCAGCTCTGGGCCCCTCGCTGCAAGAGAGACATTGAGGGGCTGGAGCAGGGCCAGAGAAGGGAATGGAGCTGGTGCAGGGCCTGGAGCCCAAGTGTGATGGGGAAGGGCTGAGGGACCTGGGGGGTTCAGGTGGAGAGGAGAAGGCTCAGGGGGGACCTGATGGCTGCCTCCAAGTGCCTGCCAGGAGGATGGAGCCAGGAGGGGCTGGGCTCTGCTCCCAAGGACCAAGGGATGGGACAAGAGGGAACGGCCTCAAGCTGCCCCAGGGCAGGTTTAGATGGAGCTGAGGAGCAATTCCTGCCCCAGAGGGTGCTCAGGCATTGGAAAAGGCTGCCCAGGGCAGGGCTGCAGGCACCGTCCCTGCAAGTGCTCACAGCCCATGGAGACGAGGCCTCAGTGCCATGGGGCAGCGGTGGCCTTGGCAGGGCTGGGAATGGTTGGACTTGATCTTGAAGCTCTTTTCCAACCGGGATGGTTCCATGATCTTGCTTTACTGTCCAAGAAGCCTACATTGATCTCTTCTGGTTTGGCTCCTGGTTGGAAGAAAGGCAGATTTGGAGGAAGACTTGAACCGTGGGGGGAATGTCCTGGCATTTCCCAGTGAATTGGGCCAGCCTCAGGAATAAGAGCTGGGATCCCAGCTTTCCTGCCCGAGCTGCTCCTTCCTGAAGGTCCTTGGGGATGAACTAAGCCCTAGGGATCACCAGAAGGGAAATGGCTCTTTAGAACAAGACCATTCCTGGCTCTTACATTTCCCTGCTTAAGAAACCTCCATGCTTGTGTAAGAGAGGGCTCAGTCCTGCTTCAGCTCCCTTCGGCGTGGGCTGTGGGGAAGGCTTGGAGCACCCTGCTCCAGCTGAAGGGGTCCCTGCCCGCGGCAGGGGTTGGAGCTGGAGGAGCTTTAAGGCCCCTTCCAACCCAAAGCATTCCATGAGTCCATGGTTCTCTGAAGTCAGGGACGTCCCCAGCTCTGCGCAGCTGGAGGTTTCTCATCCAGCACCTGAGGCTTTGTCACTGGCATCACCATGGCACTGATGTTCCAGCGCTCGAGCACAGGAACACCCAGTTCCTCTTTCACAACGAGGCGAGTCATTGAGCTTATATAAACGTCCCGGGAGCCTCCCACAGTGATTGCCACAGGTCACCAGGGATTCTGCTCCCAGCCAGCCTGCAAGGCTCCAGCAGCACCTTTGCCAGGCCATGGCCAGGGGAAGGAGGCAGCTCCTGACTGCAGGAGCACCGCAGCCCCGAGCTCCTCCGGGAGGGAGTCATTTGCCCCCTTTTTTAATGCTCTTGGATGCTTGTTCCCCCCCAGGTGCCTCGGATCATCCTCTGGCTGATGGTTGAACTCGCCATCATTGGCTCTGACATGCAGGAGGTCATCGGCTCGGCCATCGCCATCAACCTCCTGTCTATGGGCAAGTGAGTTGGGCCTGGCAGAGGGCAGCAGGGGATGAGTGCTCGCCTCTGGGACTGGGGAGGTGACACCGGGTGTGCCGGACCCCACTCACTGACTTCCCCTAAACCTTAAAGTTAAGGCGGGTGGTTCGCCTCCGTCGTGGAAGCGCTCGGATGACTTGGCCTTGGGCGCCTGGTTCTCCTTGTGGCTGTAGAGGACAGCCTGGAACGCACCCACCAGAGCTGGGCTGCAGCTTTCCTGGCCTTAGGTCCTTCCTAAGGACCCCCCAGCAGATGTCCTTCCCAAAGAGCCCCCAGCAGATGTCCTTCCCAGGGACCCCCCAGCAGATGTCCTTCCTAAGGACCCCCAGCAGATGTCCTTCCTAAGGAGCCCCCAGCAGATGTCCTTCCTAAGGACCCCCAGCAGATGTCCTTCCTAAGGATCCCCCAGCAGATGTCCTTCCCAAAGAGCCCCCAGCAGATGTCCTTCCCAGGGACCCCCCAGCAGATGTCCTTCCTAAGGACCCCCAGCAGATGTCCTTCCTAAGGAGCCCCCAGCAGATGTCCTTCCTAGGGAGCCCCCAGCAGATGTCCTTCCTAAGGAGCCCCCAGCAGATGTCCTTCCTAAGGACCCCCAGCAGATGTCCTTCCTAAGGACCCCCCAGCAGATGTCCTTCCTAAGGACCCCCCAGCAGATGTCCTTCCTAAGGACCCCCAGCAGATGTCCTTCCCAAGGACCCCCCAGCAGATGTCCTTCCCAAAGAGCCCCCAGCAGATGTCCTTCCTAAGGACCCCCAGCAGATGTCCTTACCAGGGACCCCCCAGCAGATGTCCTTCCTAAGGAGCCCCAGCAGATGTCCTTCCCAGGGACCCCCCAGCAGATGTCCTTCCTAAGGACCCCCAGCAGATGTCCTTCCTAGGGAGCCCCCAGCAGATGTCCTTCCTAAGGACCCCCAGCAGATGTCCTTCCTAAGGACCCCCAGCAGATGTCCTTCCTAAGGACCCCCAGCAGGTGTCCTTCCTAAAGAGCCCCCAGCAGATGTCCTTCCTAAGGACCCCCAGCAGATGTCCTTCCTAAGGATCCCCCAGCAGATGTCCTTCCTAAGGACCCCCAGCAGATGTCCTTCCTAAGGATCCCCAGCAGATGTCCTTCCTAAGGATCCCCCAGCAGATGTCCTTCCTAAGGATCCCCCAGCAGATGTCCTTCCTAAGGAGCTCCCAGCAGATGTCCTTCCTAAGGATCCCCCAGCAGATGTCCTTCCTAGGGACCCCCAGCAGATGTCCTTCCTAAGGATCCCCCAGCAGATGTCCTTCCTAAGGACCCCCCAGCAGATGTCCTTCCTAAGGACCCCCAGCAGATGTCCTTCCCAAGGACCCCCCAGCAGATGTCCTTCCTAGGGACCCCCAGCAGATGTCCTTCGTAGGGACCCCCAGCAGATGTCCTTCCTAAGGACCCCCAGCAGATGTCCTTCCTAAGGAGCCCCCAGCAGATGTCCTTCCTAAGGACCCCCAGCAGATGTCCTTCCCAAAGAGCCCCCAGCAGATGTCCTTCCTAAGGACCCCCCAGCAGATGTCCTTCCTAAGGACCCCCAGCAGATGTCCTTCCTAAGGACCCCCCAGCAGATGTCCTTCCTAGGGACCCCCAGCAGATGTCCTTCCTAAGGACCCCCAGCAGATGTCCTTCCTAAGGACCCCCAGCAGATGTCCTTCCTAAGGACCCCCAGCAGATGTCCTTCCTAAGGACCCCCAGCAGGACCCCCCAGCAGATGTCCTTCGTAGGGACCCCCAGCAGATGTCCTTCCTAAGGACCCCCAGCAGATGTCCTTCCCAGGGACCCCCCAGCAGATGTCCTTCCTAAGGACCCCCAGCAGATGTCCTTCCTAAGGACCCCCAGCAGATGTCCTTCCCAGGGACCCCCCAGCAGATGTCCTTCCTAAGGACCCCCAGCAGATGTCCTTCCTAACGAGCCCCCAGCAGATGTCCTTCCTAAGGACCCCCAGCAGATGTCCTTCCCAAGGACCCCCCAGCAGATGTCCTTCCTAGGGACCCCCAGCAGATGTCCTTCCTAAGGACCCCCAGCAGATGTCCTTCCTAGGGAGCCCCCAGCAGATGTCCTTCCTAAGGACCCCCCAGCAGATGTCCTTCCTAAGGACCCCCCAGCAGATGTCCTTCCCAAAGAGCCCCCAGCAGATGTCCTTCCCAAGGACCCCCAGCAGATGTCCTTCCTTGCGGTCAGGAAGGCTGGAGTGCAGCCCCAGCACGGAGCTGTCCTTTGGGACCCAAGGAGCTCCCATGGGAGGTGTGGCAGTGGTTGCTCTGTGTCCCGCAGGATCCCGCTGTGGGCTGGAGTGCTCATCACCATCGCTGACACCTTCGTCTTTCTCTTCCTGGACAAATACGGTGATTTTCCTTCTCCTCCTAAATTGAGGAATCTCAGCCTGCCGTGCCGCTGCTCTCAGTTTGCTGATGGAGCTTGTGTCTTCCCACAGGCCTGCGGAAACTGGAAGCCTTCTTTGGCTTTCTCATCACCATCATGGCCCTCACGTTCGGATACGAGGTACCTTCCACCCTGTGTGCTTTCTATGGATCCCCTCCCAACTCCGGCGCCCCAACACCCCAAAACGCGGCACAGACCCTTAGCATTCAGGACCTTTGAAGCTGGGGCTGTGTCTCTGATGCGTGGCCGTTGGCCTGCCCATGCCTTGCTCTGTATGAGGGCTGCTTCTCCATTGTGGAGCCCACTCCTCGTGCTCCGCTCATCACCCCCAGCTCCACTGAGCAGTTGCCACGTTGGGGTTCCAGTTTTACCTGGGGGGGGGGGGGTATGGCCAGAGGAGCACCCAAAGCACCGCGCTCACCCCACGCCTCTCTTGTCTCGTGCCCAGTACATCACAGTCAGACCCAACCAGCAGTCGCTGCTCCAGGGGCTCTTTGTCCCGTACTGCCAGGACTGCGGAACGCCGCAGCTGGAGCAGGCCGTGGGCATCGTGGGCGCTGTCATCATGCCCCACAACATGTACCTGCACTCGGCATTGGTCAAGGTGAGCTGCTGAGCTGGGCAGGGCAGAAAGTGTCTGTGGGGACACAGTGAGGCCCTGCCAGAGCTGCTTGAGCCCCCGGCACAGGGAGAGCTCTGGGACACTTGTCCCCAGGTCCTCCCCTCAAAGGTTGGGATTTGCTGTTTCTTCCCACTCGGTGACCCGTGTCCTGGTATTTTAGTGTAGGATAAGGACAGATATGGGTAACACACCTGTGGTATCAATAATACATCTGGTGTAAATAATACATCTGCGGGAGCAAGGCCAGAGGAGGCCATGGGGATGCTGCGAGGGCTGGAGCAGCTCTGCTCTGGAGCCAGGCTGAGAGAGCTGGGCTGGGGCAGCCTGGAGAGGAGAAGGCTCCTGAAGGGGAGACCTGAGAGCAGCTCCAGTGCCTGAAGGGGCTGCAGGAAACCTGGAGAGGGGCTTGGGACAAGGAGTGTAGGGACAGGCCAAGGGGAATGGCTTGAACCTGCCAGGGGGGAGATTGAGATGAGCTCTGGGGCAGAAGCTCTTCCCTGTGAGGGTGCTGAGGCGCTGGCACAGGGTGCCCAGAGAAGCTGTGGCTGCCCCATCCCTGGCAGTGCTCAAGGCCAGGTTGGATGCAGGGGCTTGGAGCACCCTGCTCCAGTGCGAGGGGTCCCTGCCCATGGCAGGGGCTGGAGCTGGATGATCTCTCCAAACCATCCATGGTTCCATGATTCTCAAGGCTCCCGTTGTCACCATCTCCTCTGCAGTCCCGGCAAGTGAACCGTGCGAACAAGAGGGAGGTGCGAGAAGCCAACAAGTATTTCTTCATCGAGTCCTGCATCGCTCTCTTTGTCTCCTTCATCATCAACATCTTCGTGGTGACCGTCTTCGCCGAGGCTTTCTTTGAGAAGAACAACGCGGATGTGGTGAGCTGGGGCTGGGGCTGTGCTGGGGACCAAACCCCGGGCTCTTGGAGCAGAACCGGGGGTGATGTGAGGAGAGCCACGGCTGGTGTGAGCAGAACCGGGGTTGGTGTGAGCAGAACCGGGGCTGGTGTGAGCAGAACCGGGGCTGGTGTGAGCAGAACCGGGGTTGGTGTGAGCAGAACCGGGGTTGGTGTGAGCAGAACCGGGGGTGATGTGAGCAGAACCGGGGGTGGTGTGAGCAGAACCAGGGGTTGGTGTGAGCAGAACCGGGGGTGATGTGAGCAGAACCGGGGTTGGTGTGAGCAGAACCAGGGGTTGGTGTGAGCAGAACCGGGGTTGGTATGAGCAGAACCAGGGGTTGGTGTGAGCAGAACCGGGGTTGGTATGAGCAGAACCGGGGGTGATGTGAGCAGAACCGGGGCTGGTGTGAGCAGAACAGGGGTGATGTGAGCAGAACCGGGGGTGGTGTGAGCAGAACCGGGGTTGGTGTGAGCAGAACCGGGGTTGGTGTGAGCAGAACCGGGGTTGGTGTGAGCAGAACCGGGGGTGGTGTGAGCAGAACCGGGGTTGGTGTGAACAGAACCGGGGTTGGTGTGAACAGAACCGGGTTGGTGTGAGCAGAACCGGGGTTGGTGTGAGCAGAACCGGGGTTGGTGTGAGCAGAACCGGGGTTGGTGTGAGCAGAACCGGGTTGGTGTGAGCAGAACTGGGGTTGGTGTGAGCAGAACCGGGGTTGGTGTGAGCAGAACCGGGGTTGGTGTGAGCAGAACCGGGGGTGATGTGAGCAGAACCGGGGGTGGTGTGAGCAGAACCGGGGTTGGTGTGAGCAGAACCGGGGTTGGTGTGAGCAGAACCGGGGTTGGTGTGAGCAGAACCGGGGGTGGTGTGAGCAGAACCGGGGTTGGTGTGAGCAGAACCGGGGGTGATGTGAGCAGAACCGGGGTTGGTGTGAGCAGAACCGGGGTTGGTGTGAGCAGAACCGGGGTTGGTGTGAGCAGAACCGGGGTTGGTGTGAGCAGAACCGGGGTGATGTGAGCAGAACCGGGGTTGGTGTGAGCAGAACCGGGGTTGGTGTGAGCAGAACCGGGGCTGGCGTGAACAGAACCGGGGTTGGCGTGAACAGAACCGGGGTTGGTGTGAGCAGAACCGGGGTTGGTGTGAGCAGAACCAGGGGTTGGTGTGAGCAGAACCGGGGTTGGTGTGAGCAGAACCGGGGTTGGTGTGAGCAGAACCGGGGTTGGTGTGAGCAGAACCGGGGTTGGTGTGAGCAGAACCGGGGTTGGTGTGAGCAGAACCGGGGTTGGTGTGAGCAGAACCGGGGGTGGTGTGAGCAGAACCGGGGTTGGTGTGAGCAGAACCGGGGTTGGTGTGAGCAGAACCGGGGTTGGTGTGAGCAGAACCGGGGTGGTTTGAGCAGAACCATGGTTGGTGTGAACAGAACCAGGGCTGGTGTGAGCAGAACCAGGGGTGGTGTGAGCAGAACCGGGGGTGATGTGAGCAGAACCGGGGGTGGTGTGAGCAGAACCGGGGGTGGTGTGAGCAGAACCGGGGGTGGTGTGAGCAGAACCAGGGTTGGTGTGAGCAGAACCAGGGTTGGTGTGAGCAGAACCGGGATTGGTGTGAACAGAACCGGGGTTGGTGTGAGCAGAACCGGGGTTGGTGTGAACAGAACCGGGGTTGGTGTGAGCAGAACCGGGGTTGGTGTGAACAGAACTGGGGTTGGTGTGAGCAGAACCAGGGGTGATGTGAGCAGAACCGGGGTTGGTGTGAGCAGAACCAGGGGTTGGTGTGAGCAGAACCGGGGTTGGTGTGAGCAGAACCGGGGTTGGTGTGAGCAGAACCGGGGTTGGTGTGAGCAGAACCGGGGTTGGTGTGAGCAGAACCGGGGTTGGTGTGAGCAGAACCGGGGCTGGTGTGAGCAGAACCGGGGTTGTTGTGAGCAGAACCGGGGTTGGTGTGAGCAGAACCGGGGTTGGTGTGAGCAGAACCGGGGTTGGTGTGAGCAGAACCAGGGCTGGTGTGAGCAGAACCGAGGTTGGTGTGAGCAGAATCGGGGTTGGTGTGAGCAGAACCGGGGTTGGTGTGAGCAGAACCGGGGGTGATGTGAGCAGAACCAGGGTTGGTGTGAACAGAACCAGGGGTGATGTGAGCAGAACCGGGGTTGGTGTGAGCAGAACCGGGATTGGTGTGAACAGAACCAGGGGTTGGTGTGAGCAGAACCAGGGGTGATGTGAGCAGAACCGGGGTTGGTGTGAGCAGAACCGGGGTTGGTGTGAACAGAACCGGGGCTGGTGTGAACCAGGGGTGATGTGAGCAGAAGTGCAGCTCCCAGCCCCACCTGCCCCTGGGTGGGCTGAGCCCATAGATTCTGTGTGTGAGAGGGGTAAGCTCAGGGGTGCTGGGTATTTCCATGTCCTGGTCTTTGCTCCTGAGCACACCCGACCCTGTCCCCGTGTCGCTCCCTGCAGAACGCCGTCTGCGTCAACGCCAGCAGCCCCCACTCCTCGCTCTTCCCCAACAACAACCAGACGCTGGAGGTGGACATCTACAAAGGGGTGAGTGACCCACGGAGCGGGAGCCTTGGCCCCTCCCTGTCTGGTTGTATCCGCTCCCTTTGGAATCCCAGAATGGGTTGGGTTGGAAGGGACCTTAAAGCTCCTCCAGCCCCAACCCCTGCCACGGGCAGGGACCCCTTCCACTGGAGCAGGGTGCTCCAAGCCCCTGTGTCCAACCTGGCCTTGAGCACTGCCAGGGATGGGGCAGCCACAGCTTCTCCATTCCAGCCTCCCACCACCCTCATGGTGAGGAACCTCTTCCCCATATCCCATTTAACTCTTCCCTCTTCCGGTTGGAAGCCCAAACTCCTCATCCCACCCCTCCATGCCTTGTCCAAAGCCCCTCTCCAGGTTCCCTGCAGCCCCTTCAGGCACTGGAGCTGCTCTCAGGTCTCCACTTCAGGAGCCTTCTCTTCTCCAGGCTGCCCCAGCCCAGCTCTCTCAGCCTGGCTCCAGAGCAGAGCTGCTCCAGCCCTCGCAGCATCCCCATGGCCTCCTCTGGCCTCTCTCCAGCAGCTCCAGTTCCCTTTGGGTGAACAGGGAGTGCTGAGGGCCAGGACCTGTAAAAACATCCCCAAAAGCAGAGCTGGAGGAGACCCTGGGGACCCTGCGCCCAGCCCTCGGGACAGGCACAATCCAGTCCCATTGCCAACGGTGCCCGTCCAACCTCGCTCCTTGCTCCCTCTTCTATGAGCTTGCCCGTGACAAAGCGTTTCCTTCCCTCCATCCTGAGCCTGCTCTGTTCCCCCTGCAGCCCCCGAGTGTTCCTTGCCTGCTTCCCAAGGCAGGGAATGCTTTTCCCTGTCCTGCAAATGGATTCCTCTTCTTCCAGCTCAGCTCCGCTGGGATTATTGTGGTCACCAGGGAGTTCTGCTCCCACCCTGGGTGGGAGCTGACCCCTCCCCTCTCCCCCCTCTCCTCCAGGGTGCAGTTCTGGGCTGTTATTTCGGCCCTGCCGCTCTCTACATCTGGGCCATCGGGATCCTGGCTGCGGGGCAGAGCTCCACGATGACCGGGACGTACTCGGGGCAGTTTGTCATGGAGGTACCAGCAGTGCCCCCCCCCCCGGCTCCCTTCCCAACCCTTCCCGCTCAGCCGGAGCATTCCCCGTCCATGGCCACGCCGCAGCTCAGGCTGGGAGCTCCCTGAAAGCCCCTTTCACCCGACCCCTGCCCCAGCCCCGCTCCTCCTCTGCTCCCGATGCCTCCTCTCTGCTCAGCCCCTGCTCTGGTCCCTGCAGGGCTTCCTGAACCTGCGCTGGTCCCGCTTTGCGCGGGTGCTGCTCACGCGCTCCATCGCCATCACCCCCACGCTCCTGGTGGCCATCTTCCAGGACGTGGAGCACTTGACGGGCATGAACGACTTCCTGAACGTCCTCATGAGCCTCCAGGTGAGCAGCAGCGCCCGGGCTGGGGAAAGCAGCCCAGGGAGGGGATCCTGCCCCTCTGCTGCCCGCTTCGGAGCCCTGACCCCGCAGTCCTGATCCACCTCTGGGGCAGCAGCACAAGAGGGACCTGGAGGTGCTGTGAGGGCTGGAGCAGCTCTGCTCTGGAGCCAGGCTGAGAGAGCTGGGCTGGGGCAGCCTGGAGAAGAGAAGGCTCCTGAAGGGGAGACCTGAGAGCAGCTCCAGTGCCTGAAGGGGCTGCAGGGAACCTGGAGAGGGGCTTGGGACAAGGGACGGAGGGACAGGCCAAGGGGAATGGCTTGAACCTGCCCGAGGGGAGACTGAGATGAGCTCTTGGCCAGAAGCTCTTCCCTGTGAGGGTGCTGAGGCGCTGGCACAGGGTGCCCAGAGAAGCTGTGGCTGCCCCATCCCTGGCAGTGCTCAAGGCCAGGTTGGACACGGGCTTGGAGCACCCTGCTCCAGTGGAAGGGGTCCCTGCCCGTGGCAGGGGTTGGGGCTGGAGGAGCTTTAAGGTCCCTTCCAACCCAAACCATTCCGTGACTCCGTGGTTCCCTGGCTCCTGCACCGAGTGCTGCAGCTCTGGGGTCTGCAGGAGCAGGCAAGCAGGAGGAGCTGCTCTCAGACCCTGGTCTCCTGGGGGAGGTGGAGAGGTTCAGCCAGGGTCAGGAATTGCTTCCTCCTTCCAGGCGAGGGAAGTCCCTTTGTGTCCCCTCACAATAGCTGAGGAAGTGCTGGCACATCTGGGCTCTTTGTTCTTCTCTTCCAGCTTCCCTTTGCGCTGATCCCAGTGCTCACCTTCACCAGCCTGCCCAGCGTCATGAACGACTTTGCCAATGGACTGTAAGTCCTGAGGGCCTCGGTGCTGCCACAGGCACACGTTCCCTTCCTCTCTTCACCTCGTGCCCTGCAGCATCTCCAGCCCTGCCCCAGCTCACCCCCTTGTGCCCTGGTGTTGCTCACAGGTTCTGGAGGATCGGGGGGGGGATCCTCATCCTCCTCATCTGCAGCATCAACATGTACTTCGTGGTGGACTACGTCATGTCCCTCAACCACGTGGCTCTGTACGTCGGGGCTGCCGTGCTCAGCGTGATGTACCTGTCCTTTGTGGCCTATCTGGTGAGTCTGGCTCCAGCTGGGGCTCCCTGGGGCTGGGAGCAGCCCATGGGATGCTTTTCCCTCTGTTCTGTTCAGTGTCCGCTTCACAGCCACGGGGTCAGGACAAATGTGGAGGTTGAGGCTTTTGCTTGGGAACGTGCTGAGTGCTGCTGCCGCCACATGCAGCCTTTTCCATCTCCTCAGCAGTTCTTCTGCTCTCTGTTCCCAAAAAGGCCTCAGTTTAGTGCTGCAGCAGGTGAAAGGTTGGCACAGACTCTGGAATGGTCCTCTACAGTGTCTGTGTGCTGCCAGAGGTGTAAAATCATCCAATGATCAGAGAATCCCAGCCTGGTTTGTATTGAAGGGACCTTAAAGCTCCTCCAGCTCCAACCTCTGCCATGGGCAGGGACCCCTTCCACAGGAGCAGGGTGCTCCAAGCCCCTGTGTCCAACCTGGCCTTGAGCACTGCCAGGGATGGGGCAGCCACAGCTTCTCTGGGCACCCTGTGCCAGCGCCTCAGCACCCTCCCAGGGAAGAGCTTCTGCCCCAGAGCTCATCTCAGTCTCCCCTCTGGCAGGTTCAAGCCATTCCCCTTGGCCTGTCCCTCCATCCCTTGTCCCAAGCCCCTCTCCAGGTTCCCTGCAGCCCCTTCAGGCACTGGAGCTGCTCTCAGGTCTCCCCTTCCCGCAGCAGAGGGGCAGAATCCCCTCCCGGAGCTGCTGCTCCCGCTCTGGGGGTGCAGCCCCACACTGGGCGGTTCTGGGCTCAAGCGCTCTCTGAAGCCAGCTCATGGGGACCCCAAGTCCCTCTCCTCAGGGCTGCTCCATCCGGTCCCCCCCGGCCTTGGGCTGTGCTGGGATTGCCCTGGACCAGGGGCAGGAGCTTGCCCTTGGCCTGGTTGAGCTCCCTGAGGTTCCTTATGGGATGATCCCTTCCCTCCAAGGCACCAAGCACCCCGCTCAGCTCCCTGTCCCCCCAGCACTCACCCACCAGGTGCTGCTTTGCCTCCAGCCCCGCTCGTGCTACCGCAGGTGACACCCGAGTGCCCACGGAGCACACGGCAGAGCCCGGTGGCCGTGGGCTCCGCAGCCCCTGACCCCAGCACCCGTTGCCTTGCAGAGCTGGCTGTGCCTGATCGCGCTGGGAGCCTCCTTCCTGGCCTGCGGGACGAGGGTAAGCGTCACCCGGACCCTGCTGAGCGAGGAGTCGCCTTCCCTCTCCCCTAAGTAGCCCCGGTGCCCCTGCACAGCGAGTAGCCATCAGAGCCAGTGTGTGCCTATGGTTTACTGTGTGAACGTAGACAAACGTATGTGCACTTTGCACAGGGAATGGGGGGGGGGGGGTGAGGGCATTCCCACTGGGATGCGCGGAGCGGGCCGCGTGTCGCCGCTGGAACACTTCAGCTCGGCCGTTTGCTTTGCTGAGCGCCTCTGCTCCCGCTGCGGGGCCAGACGCTACCGCTGGGCTGCAGCCTCCTCTGCCCAGCTCCCATCCCCGCAGCCGGAACGCTGGAGCTCCAGGGGATCCCTGCTGCTGCGCGGGAGCATCTCCAAAGCTAAGCTAGGACGTTCCAAAAGCACTCTTTGGGTGGTGCTTGAAGGCTGCCGCCGCCGCAGGCACTAACACGGTGACACTACCCCCCCCCCAGAGCCCTCCTCCAGGCTGGAGCTGCAGCTCAGATCCCACTGGAGCTGGGTGCGTTTTCCCTCGCAGTTCAGAGCGGGGCTGAAGCAGCTTCCACAGGGGTGGGAAGACGTTGGGAATCCTCAGCATTAACCTTGTTCTTCGTTGCTGGTGCTCGCCCGGCGCGTGACTCTGGTGCTCAGCAAAGGAAACGCCTTTGTGATGTCCCTGGTTATTTATGGTTCAAGTGTGATTTGTTCCCCTCTGCCCGTGATTCATGGAAACACCCGTGAGAGTCCTCAGAAATTCCTGCGTTCTGGCTCGGAACGTCCCGGCGCAGCGGATGCCGGTCGCCTGCTCCGGGGGGGGACACGGCTCTAATGCAGCTCCAGGGCTTCACTTGCTAATCCCTGCTCTAAAGCCACTACAAACCCTTCCCACTGCCCTTCTCCTCCACATGGAACGACTTCCAGGGCCTTCCATGGAGAAGCCTTCACATGGAGGACATCCAAAGTCTGCTGTTCTCAATTAGGACAGAGTGGGGTTTGCTTTGCTTCTGTGATTGGAGAAGTCCCCCTGTGGTTTCTCCCAGCAGAGAATGGATTTTGGGGTTATGTCCCCTGTCCCAGGGTGCTTTTAGGTGTCTCGACCGTGAGGATTGGGTGTCCAGGGTCTGTTCCCCTATCTCTGAGCACGTGAGAGCCGTGGCTGGGCATGGAACATGCTCAGCCCCACAAAGGTGGTTTAGGTCCCAACGTGCTTCTGTGGACCTGAAAACACCAGGAAGGGGAGGTTTAGTGTGGCACAAACAGAGCCTGCTCCTGCATCCCCCAGGACAGGGAAAAGAGGCCAGGGTGATTCCTGGATTCACAGAACCATGGAAGGGGTTGGGTTGGAGAAGGGACCTTAAAGTTCATCCAGAGCTCGCCTTGAACACTGCCAGGGATGAGGCAGCCACAGCTTCTCTGGGCACCCTGTGCCAGCGCCTCAGCACCCTCACAGGGAAGAGCTTCTGCCTCAGAGCTCAACTCAATCTCCCCCCTGGCAGGTTCAAGCCATTCCCCTTGGCCTGTCCCTCCATCCCTTGTCCCAAGCCCCTCTCCAGGTTCCCTGCAGCCCCTTCAGGCTCTGGAGCTGCTCTCAGGTCTCCCCTTCCCGCAGCAGAGGGGCAGGATCCCCTCCTGGAGCTGCTGCTCCCACTCTGGGGGTGCAGCCCCACACTGGGGGGGGTTCTGGGCTCAAGCACTCCCTGAAGCCAGCTCATGGGGACCCCAAGTCCCTCTCCTCAGGCTGCTCCATCCAGTCCCCCCCCGCCTGGGGCTGTGCTGGGATCGTCCCAACCCAGGGGCAGGAGCTTGGCCTTGGCCTGGTTGAGCTCCAGGAGGTTCCCTATGGAGTTTCCCAGGGCTGCCCCATGCACGCTGAGCTCCAGCCCTTAACCAAGCTTCCCTCTCATGGATTTAATGACGAATTCCATCCCCTTCCTCAGCCTTGCTCTGGTCCCAGGCAGGGAATTGCTCCTGGCATTAAAACGTGGCGTTTGATCACAGGCAGGGGCGTTCAGGATGTTCCACCCTTTGCCAGCAGCATTCCATCCTTTTGCTTTTCCTGGAGTTGGGATTGACAGGGGTTGGTACTAACTTGTAGGTGGCAGCTCCACTGCGGAGCCTCCTCATTCCCACCTCCTGCTCCTCCTAAGGCTCAGGTTGGTTTTGCTCCCCCCGTGTCTCCTCGGAAGCAGTTTGTGGAGCCCCATGGTGCCATTAAAGGATGGATCTTGTTCCACTCGGCTCCTTGGGTCGTTTCTTGGGGGGTTGCTTGGAACCGGTGGCAATTCCTGGCTGTGGAGGAGATCCCAGTGGCTCCAGAGCCCACAGAGCCCACTGGATGGAGCCGATCCATTGGGATCCCTGCAGGATCCAACCCTCAGGCCTCAGCTGTGCTCGCTCTGGGCTCCCAGGTCTGTTGTGACCATGGCCTCCAGCAAGAGGGTGAAGGATGGAGCCACCATGAGCTGCACCAGTCCCAATGGCATCCATGGAATCATGGAATGGTTTGGGTTGGGAGGGACCTTAAAGCTCCTCCAGCTCCAATCCAGCTCCAGGGACCCCTTCCACTGGAGCAGGGTGCTCCAAGCCCCTGTGTCTTGAACACCGCCAGGGATGGGGCAGGCTGGTTTCCTGGAGCTCTATGGAAGCGGATGCTATTCCATGGGCAGATCCCATCCAGGTCTCCATTACCCCCAGTGAAGGACGGGAGGGCGCGGGGTGGTGCTGCAGGTGGCAGTGACCGCGGTGCCGCTTCCCCGTTGTGACGTTCCATGGCATGGGGGCTTTAACGCTGCTTTGCTTTGATTCCCGAAGGATGGAAAGCCCAAAGCTCCAGGCCCGGCAGGTGGGGATGTGCCATGAGGCTGGGATGGGGGAGCTCGGCTCAGCTCTAACTCTCGCCCTTCACCTCTTCCAGCACCACCTGGGCCTCGCCGCCTGCCCTGAGCTCTTCCTGCTCAGCAACGTGGACACGGACACGCTCGTCGCCAGATGATTCCTGATCCCTGAGGACAGAACCGGTGTCAGTGGAAACCCGCCCTGGCTCGGGCTCAGCACCGAGCCGGGCTCACGCCGGGACCCTGAGTGCAGCCGGGGGTCGGACAATGGGACCGAATGGTCCTGGGAGCGCTGGGAATTGCTCAGAGCCGGAGCCACCAACCCGGCTCCAACCCCAACCTTGGGGTTTGCTTCCAGGTTCCTCCAGTTGCTCCTGTTTAGTTCCCGATAGTTGCTCTGCGAAAGGATTCATCACCGTTATTCCAGTTCCGATCCACGTTTCTCTCCTGTGGATGCTAATCCAAATCTTTTTTCCTAATTTGAGGAAAATTCCAGGTTTGGGAAACCCATCGGAGCAGAGCTCCATTCATGATGGTTTCAGAGACCAGCTTAGGAGGAGCGGCGGTGACTCCAGGTCTGGGCCCCTCCAGCAGCCTCTTCCTCATGGAGATGCTTCTTCCCAGCAGCTCCTCCTTCCCATGGGTTATTCCCAGCCCAGAGCTGAGTCGGAGCCGGATGCGCCCGGCGCAGGCAGCATCGAAGCTGCTGTTTGGAGGATTCCATTGAGCCCCGTTTTCCCGGCAGGCTCTGGCGTTCCGCAGGCAGGGGCTGAATGTGTGGAGCTGCTTTTCTGTCATCTCAGGGAACCTCTGGAGCCAATTCCCAACCCCCTTGATTCCAGCCTGATTGATTGGACTCCATCGTGGCCATATCCTACTTCTCCTTTATTAAATCTGGTTTAATTCAGCCTTTTTCCCAAGGAAAACTTCCTGGTTCTTTTTGCTTGGCATTTATCCCATGCACTGACTGCGGCATTCCCGGGCAAAGATCCCTTTTAACCTTTTCTCTTCAGCTTTTTTTAAAATAAACCTGACATTCCAGCCACTTTTCCCAGAGGGATTCATTCTATTCCTGGTTTTTCCCTGCTCGGGAGCGGAGCTCTGGGATTTCAGGTGAGTGAACCCAGGACCCATGCACCTGAGCAACCCACGGGGACTCCGAAGTGCCAGGGTTCAGGCTCAGATCCACTGGGGTATTCAGCCCATGCGATTGAGTTTTGGTGGGAGCTGTGTCCATGTATTCCTGTATCCATGTATCCCTGTGTCCATGTATCTGTGTATCCATGTATCCCTATATCCCTGTATCCATGTATCCCTGTGTCTATGTATCCATATATCCCTGTATCCATGTATCCCTGTGTCTACATATCCATATATCCCTGTATCCATGTATCCCTGTGTCTATGTATCCATATATCCCTGTATCCATGTATCCCTGTATCCATTTATCCCTGTATCCATGCATCCCTATATCTATGTATCCCTGTGTCTATGTATCCATGTATCCCTGTATCCATTTATCCCTATGTCCATGTATCTGTATATCCCTGTATCCATATATCCCTGTGTCCACCTATCCATATATCCCTGTATCCATGCATCCCTGTATCCGTGTCTATGTATCCATATATCCCTGTATCCATATATCCCTGTATCCATGTATCCCTGTATCCATATATCCCTGTATCCATGCATCCCTGTATCCATATATCCCTGTATTAACGTATCCCTGTGTCCACGTATCCCTGTATCCATGCATCCCTGTATCCATGTATCCCTGTGTCGATGTATCCCTGAATCCATTTATCCTTGTATCCATATATCCGTATATCCCTGTATCCATATATCCATGTATCCCTGTGTCCGCTCACCTCAGCCAATCCCAGCGCAGCGCCTCCGCCTCCTCCAATCAGCGCCTGGCGGCTGTTTCCAGGCCCCCCTCGCAGTACCCAATCAGGAAGCGCCGTTCGGGTTCTGGGGGGGGGCTGGAAACCGCCGTGGTACCGGTGGCTCCGGCAGCGGCGCGAGGCGGCAGGTACCGGGGGTCACGTGAGGACACGGGGGGGGGGGGGGAGGGGAGCAGCGGCCGCGGCCCGGTTCAAGTAATCCAGGATTAGGCTGTTCCAGCCCGGCCTGCTCCCGGTTACTTGTCCTGGGAGGCGGCCGGTGACGTCACGGGGCGGGAATACCGGAGGAGGGGGAGCTGGGGGGGGGGTGAGCATCGTCCCGTGGCCACCGTGTGTCCTGTGTCCCCTCCCCCCCCCCCCCGTTTTACCGGTTCAACCTCAATAAACCAGTGCTGGCGGCGCCGGGGTAACGGGAGCGGGGAGGGGGAGGAAAGGTCAACCCCGGTCAGGGCCAGTCCCGAATGGGGGAGTTGGAGTCAGGCCCGGGGTGGGAGCGGGGTAAATCCCGGTGGGGGGGGTTCAGGCCGGGGGTACCGATCCCCGGCTGCGGTGCAGGGGGTCCCTGGGGATGGGGATGGGGGGGGGGGGGGGGGGGGCACGAGGACGCTTCCCCCACCCAATAAAACACCCGGGCTCGCTCCTCTTCCCGTTTATTCCGCTGGGGGTGCGGGAGGCTCCCGGTGCCCCCGGTACCGGGAGGGGTCAACGACCCCGGGTGACCCCAGCCGATACCGGGGGGGGGGGGGGGTGGTGTCACCGTGAGGTCACGTCCGCGGTGGGCTCCTCCCCGCAGCGGAACCGCACAAAGCCGGTGACGCAGAGCGGGCCCAGCGCGCGGAGCACGCGCCCCACGCGGCGCCCCGGCGCGTGCAGGAACTCCTGCGCCAGCAGCGCCTCCTCCTCCTCCTCCCAGCCCCGCCGCCGTTCCCGCGCGCGCCCCACGCGCCGTGGCGCGAAACCCACCACGTGCTGCGCCACCTGCCGGCCCAGCGCCTCCAGCGCGGCGACGCGCGCGCCGCCCCGCGTCACGCCCCGCGCGCCGCACGCCACCAGCGCGCCCAGGGTCCCCAGAGCCACCGGCCCCGAGCCGGGATCCGCAGCGGGGCCCCCGTGCGCGTACCCGGACACGAACCCGGCCCCGGGCCGCACCCGCAGCCACGCGGCGCGGCGCAGGGACACGGCCTCGCCCAGGCGGCCTGCGGGGAGATCGGGGGGGGTCACACGGGGTCACCCCCTCCCAAGATCACCCCAGGTCCCTCCTGTCACTGCCCAGGGTGTCCCCGCATCACCACCCTGGGTGTCCCCCCCACCCCACTCCTCCAGGGTCACCCCACATCCCCCCCCCAGCTCCCCTCCATTCCCTGCCCCCTGCTGTCCCCCCATGTCCTTTCTGTCACCACCCAGGGTGGCCCCCCATCACCCTGTCCCGAGGTGACCCCAGGTCCTGTCCC